>NC_052511.1:25673757-25973757 GCF_014356525.2 Nilaparvata lugens | reverse complement strand
TGTTCTAAAAATTTTAGAACTATTTATTTTCAAATGTGAATAAAAAATAAATATTAGTTTGGAGATCGTATCCCAGTCTCATGACAATTAATTAATTTTGAAATACTGTACTACCAGTCTAGCTGACCTGAGGCACAATAAAGAAATATGAATCAGATTGAGAGATGGAAAAACGTGTATATTTATAAAAAAAATGTAGCCTTGTACTGTCGACGTATTCCCTAAGCGTACTGTATATTTATATTGTTAGTCAAACAATGTTTTCGGCAAATATTCATACCTATCAATTATATTATACATGGTTTCCATGGTTGAAAAACTGTTATCTCTCTAAAAATTGTTCTCGCTTAAATTTATTTCATCCAAAATAATATATATTTTTTTAAAACCTACTAGATTTTTAAGCATCATTCCATGAGAAATATTCGATCTGTGATTGTTTTATACTAATGGAAATTATTTATTTCATGCGTAAAATGTCATTTAGGCCTACAATATTTTGTATCATCGTGTGTCATTCCATCTGAATGTTTCCTGTTGGAGAAATTATGTGCGTCTATAATATTTCTCTCATATTAACACGATCTATCCATTACAGTTATTTTATATTCTTACTATTAAATATTATAATATTCAATTCTCTTTTTCCAAGTAAGAGCAGCATTTTGTTGGCTCTTCCTTCCCTTTTTATCCTCATATTGCCTGTTTTCTTGCCTTTTCTAATTTTTATCACGACTCATATAACTTTTATTTTCTATTAATATTTATATAATGTTCTTTTAATAAGATATAAGTCCTCATAATAATGTTTGCATAATGTGTTATAGTTGAACAAGTCATTGAAATTGTCGTGCATGTTATAATAAAACGTATGATAACAGCTTATCCCTTGCTTGAGAAATGCATAAATCTATTATAATGCAGAGTCTTAACGTTTACTCTACAATGTCTTTCAATTTTGAACGAGATTGTCTTTGAAGTCACCCGGGTGGGGTGTTGATGTTAATGGTAATATTTAGAGTACACTAATGAACCTTCAAGTTGTTTACCACTTGAGGTATAGAATAGAGGTAACATTGCCTAATCTCGTTTTACAAGATAGCGAACGTATTTCTTGCAGTGTGTAGTTTAGCCTTGTAATGCTTTACAATTTAATTACTGTAGAGATACTACACATAGTACTTTAGATTTCAAATTCCAAAATATCAGAGTAATGACAAAATATATTAATCTCGTAGTGATAGTATCGGCATAATCGTTGTACAAATTTCAATAACTATCAATGATAACAATATTCATAAAATTAGATATTGTTTTATAACAATATACTGTTGCTGTTGAAAAGTTTAGCTGACTAGCGATTTGTTGTTGTTCTTCGATTATTGTTGAAGAAAATTATTGTTGATATATATCCTCATAATTTTGGATGTGAATATAAGTGACGTCTATTGCCGTACCCTTTGTTATGTATTATATTCTCATATATTCCTACAAGAATTATTGCCTATGAACTTTTCCATATGTTTGGCATCACTGATTTGACTCAAATTTGATTTGCATGCCATGTATAAACCATTTGTGGGCTTTCTTGGTGATTTATGTGATATTGAATGTAAATTCAACTATCTGCGATGTCTATAAAATTCCTCATGTAAATTACAATAATTATTGAAACATGTCATCAGCTGGTACGCAATTTCCATTAATCCAGATTTTAGTAGTTGTCTATTCAGTATAATTATATTGAAATTCCAGTATCGTCCCAAAATGACATTTTATTTACTCGATAAACAGAGAAGCTATGTATGAATATAATTGTTTTATTTCATGTAGTGATTTTTTATTTTGTAATATATATTGTAGAAGTGATGTTCCACTTGAATAAAAGTAGCACAGATTGAATAAATGGTTATTGTTCGTATTTTATTCCAACCCATGACACTCCTGGAACTATTTCATATTATTTCTGAGCTTACTACTAGTTGATTCTAGAAAGTCCAAAAATAATCTAAATTGTTTTAGGTAATTTCGGTAAATTGAAAAGTGATCAATTTTTAAGAATAATTGAAGGATATCTTACTAGAAATACGGTAGTAGATAATAGATATTTGGCAGCTCTATGAAGAGCTCAATAACGACCACTTCACAGTAGGATCTAAAGTAGTTTGGTGTTTGGACTGACAACTGGCATGCATATTCAACAAACACCAAACTATTATTAAAAGCACAGAGTCGATCCGGTATTACTCTTGGTGAATAAATAAATAAATATGATTTTATTGCCGTTAAATTCTTAGAACAATAGGCAAAGTCAAATATTGATTACAGTAAGACAAAAGATAAAATCAAATTTTACAGCAACTGTACATACAAAATTACATTACTGAGTCTTAAAATAATACAGTACCTAAGTAAACTGTAAGTCAATTGGATTTTTCAAATACATTAATAATATTCATTTGAATGTACAAAACATATTCCTTACAGCACAACTTGAGCCTTTAGAACAATATATAAATACAAATAGAAACCTCTTAACTCTAAGCAACAATTATTTCACTCTCAAAGAACTCTTCAACACTATAAAAAGGATTTATCACAAGCCAATTCAATAATATCGTCTTAAATTTCTTTTCTGTCTCTGATATTAAATCTGTAGGTAATTTATTGCACATTTTTATACCAAATGTATCATAACTTTTGGCTGTTTTGGATAACCTATGATAGAGAATATCAATCCTATGACAATTTCTTGTGTTATAGCTATGAGTTTGATGCCTTAATTTTAAATTGGATGAGTTTTTTTTAACATGCAACGATACAGTATATATGTAAAAATTCACTATTGTCATTATTCTAAGCTGGACAAAAAGAGGCTTACAGTGTGCTAGTCTATGAGAATCAGTTAAAACCCTGACCACCTTCTTTTGCAATAATAAAATATTTTCTGCATGACTACTATTTCCCCACAGTAGTATGCCATATGTTGCAATACTCTGAAAAAAGGCAAAATATATCGATCTCAAATAATTATCTGGAACATGATTTTTCAGTTGTCTGATCAGATAAATCACTCTTGAAAGTTTGCTTGATATATAATTAATATGAGCTTCCCAAGTCAAATATCTGTCAATGAATATCCCCAGAAATTTTACATCGCTTATTGCATCCACACAATCTAAGCCACCTCTAAGGGTGAAGTGCATAGTCTGTGTTTTATTCTCGTTGAGCATGAAGCCGTTAGCCCTAAACCATGTCGCTGCTTGCATCAGAGTGGTCTCAGTTAGATTTTTAAGATTTTGAAGGTCAGTACATTTATTGATAAATGTTGTGTCATCAGCATACAGTATTGATCGGCAATTTAGAACAGCAGGAAGGTCATTTATCATAAGAATAAAAAGCAATGGCCCGAGAACTGATCCCTGTGGGACACCGAATTTTACACATGCTACATCTGATCTCTTATCTCCAATACACACCACTTGTCTACGTCCCACAAGATAAGTTTTAAATAAGCTAAGATCTGCTCCACAAACGCCATAAAATTTCAATTTATCCAGTAAGAGAGAGTGCACAACACAATCAAAAGCTTTGCTCAGGTCACAAAAGGTCACCTGAGCATACTCTTTATTTTCAAAAGCGCTCAGAATATTCTTGACAAGAGCATCCATGGCTCCAGTAGTTGACCTACCCTTAACAAATCCATTCTGAGCATTACTTATAATATTGTGCTATTGAAGATATTCATATAACTGCCTATGCATTATGGTCTCAAGGACTTTTGAAAAACATGGCACCAATGAGATGGAACGATAGCTACCTGGAATATCTTTAGATAGACAGGTACAATTCTGGAAACTTTTAGCACTTCAGGAAAAACTCCATCTCTCAGGCATCTATTTATACAATATGTGAATGGATTTATAATATTATGAATAATTTTCTTCAATAGATTACTTGAAAAGCCGTAAATATCAACACTGGATGAAGCTTTGAAACTAAGTACTATATCAAGCACTTCACGTGTGGAGACTTTGTAAAATGAGAATTTGGGCTTATCCTGGTTAGTTAGTTAATTAAGAGGGAAATTGAAGTTTTGCTCCAATAGATTAATTGCCGTTAAATTGGGCCGGTCAATCTTATCATGAACATCCATCACTGCGTCCAAGAAAAACTTATTCATTTCATTGGGTGTGAATGGAATTGGATCTTTTCGAGCCTCTTCCTGAACAGATTTTATTATTTTCCATGCGGCTTTGCACTTATTACTAGTAGACTCAATTTTAGAAATGTTATATGTTTTCTTAGCTCTATTAATTAATCAACCTCAATAATATTGTTCTGATAATTGATAAATATGTTTACTAATATTATTATTATTGATATAATAAAAGTATTGTTTTAATAATTAATTATTATCATTAATATAATAATAGTATTGTTTTGGTAATCAATAAATATTTTTATTTTCACAAACTCTGTATAATTTATAATGGTGAATGTGAAACAGCTGCATCAAAGAAATTATCTCAAAAACATATGTTTAGGAAAACCATAGTTTTGAACTTCGTTTTACTGATGCAATGTATAAGCCTACACAAGGCATGTATTATTAATTTTTCAGCTAGAATAGTTTTTTGAGACTGCTAAATAAACGTCTACAGTTTTATCAATGCTGTATCGGCAATATGAAAACGCATGCCGTTAATATGTCTTTAAATAAAGGTGTTGATATCTACATGATAATTATTCTCTACCATTTTTATTTAATTGAAATTTCAAAATTATTCAAGCCTTGATAGGATGATTGACTCACCTTACAGTCAGTCGACAATTTTAATATTGAAATGAGGGACGTATTTTGGCAAGCTGAACAAAAAAGTAATTCCTATGCACCTTTTTGATATTATTTCTTCAAATGAAAAATGAGTTTTGTGGGTTGTCAAAACTCCCCCTGAAAGAGAACTATTCATTTTATCCTATCTTTTAGTAAAATAACAATGATTCTGCATTGAATAACATCTATCTTGCCAACAAGAATAGAACTCTTTGTGAATTTAGATATGACCTACACTTTAGATTTATATAATTCTATTAATAAATTCATGGAAATTGAAGTACTTTTTTCAGTTAGTTGATGAAATTGATTATCAATAGAGAAAATGATTATAATTTTATCAATATAGAATAATTAGTTGAATGAATTGTCGATGTACTGAGTTCTTGGTCAACAATAATTCAATATTGATATTTATCCAATCATTATTTTTTTCAGAAGTTATTTCATTTGAATTAGAAAATATTTATAAGCTCCTATCAATTTATCATTCGTAACAATGAATTCTTCAAAACATGAATTTAATCAAATAAAAAATTGTCCATACTTCTGCATTCATGTTCGCATGATTTCCACTTGTGATGGATAGCCAAAATATTGTGGAGCAAGCTGCACGGCGAATTGTAATCGAGGGCTCTGATTGGCTGAAAAGTTCAGCGTTCGGAGTGAGGTGAGGCGAGCAGATAGAACAGAGGCAAGCGGCACGGCGAATGGTTCGGAGTACGGTACGGCGAATGATTAACAGCTGATTTTTAACATCATGGAACATATGCTCATGTTCGTTGAAAGGCAAGATGTTCGGAGGAATGCACGGTTTGCTGCGCGGTTCGAGGTTCGGTTCGGCATGTGTGGACGCACCTTTAGTTGTTACAGGACATTTATACAGATCACAGGCCAAAGCAACATAATAATCTATCTTCTTCTTTTTCTTCTTCTTCTTACTCATCTTCTTTTTCTTTCTCTTCTTCTTCTTCTTCTTCTACCTATATCAAAAAGGCTAAGTCCCGACAAATTGAAATCACACCACAGCCCAAACTACTAAGCCTAAAAACTTGAAATTTCGTACAATTGTTGATTGTAGCCTCAAAACATCCACTACAAAAGGATTTTCAGAAATCTGCCCCCCCTGAGGGAGCTGGGCCACCCAAAATTTTCACTTTTTAACCGTTCATTGCACAGCAAAGTCATGAGGAACTTTTTCGTTCAGGTACGAAAAAAATCAGATCTATGCAGAAAAATTCCAATCGGGAGCACAGGGGGGTTCAGGAGAGGGCACTTTTCGAAAATTTTGATGTAAAATCACACTACAGCTCAAACTAATTGGCCTACAGACTTAAAATTTTGCACACATATTCTTCAAACATGTTGGATGCGCACTAAGAACGGATTTTGAGATATTTTGCCTCTAAGGATTTCAAAGGATGAAAAAGGATCCTATTAAGTAAGCTTATGGTAAGGTGAACTCCATATGGAACTGAGATAATTGACACATGATATTCTAACATATGTTGTAACTAGCCGTCAGGCTCGCTTCGCTCGCCATATCCGTCTAGCCAGGGGGCTCCGCCCCCTGGACCCCCGACTGGATCGTCCAAGAATGACATCAGCAGGCTCGCTTCGCTCGCCATATCCGTCTAGCCAGGGGGCTCTGCCCCCTGGACCCCCGACTGGATCGTCCAAGAATGACATCAGCAGGCTCGCTTCGCTCGCCTGCATTTTTCGTTTGAGCATTTTTATCATACGTTAGAACAATCCAGTCGGGGGTCCAGACTAAACGTCTGGCTAAACGGATATGGCGAGCGAAGCGAGCCTGACGGCTAGTAATAATATATTCCCAGGATTGAAGTAGCAGTGTCCAATCAATTTTTCCGCGATAAATGCATTTAAATCTTCAACTTGGTGCCAACCTAAAAAAGTCAACTCAACTTAATGCCAACCTGACAAAATTATTAATTTAGTTGCCAGTTAACAACTGTTTCGAAGAGGTACTCTATCTAGATTATAGTTCTATAGTAACATATGATATGGACATTTCAATTATAATTAAGAGATTGGGAGAAGAAGAATATACATGCTAAAAGACGAACTTTAAACCCTTAAAAACAACCCTTAGAGTTAAAATATTGCCAAAAGATTTCTTAGTGCGCCTCTAAAGGGCCAACTGAACATACCTACCAAATTTGAACGTTTTTGGTCCGGTAGATTTTTAGTTATGCGGGTGAGTGAGTGAGTGCCATTTCGCTTTTATATATATAGATCATTGGAAAGCTTAAAAAAATTTCATCAATTAGCTGATCGAATAGATTTTGCGTTGATTGAGAGCGCGAGCTTACCACGTGTTTGTTCCATCGTTGTATGCTTGGCCAGTTGGTTAGGAGTTTGTTGATAATTCTTTTTTCATATTCAAATTTTATTGCCATCAAAAATCACATTGAAAACTTTCTTAATAAACAACAAGATTACAGAAACAAAATGTCAAATATATACCTACATTTATTTGTAGCATGGCCAGAAAAAGACAAACTTGAGTACTAGCCGTGAGTTTATTAAATATAACTTAATATATATATATATTTGTTAATATTTTGTGAATAAAAATTACGAGTTGATGAGAGATGCGAGTAATTCTTTATATTTGATCCGAATGGTTATTCATAATACAGTAGTCGGGGTCACTGCAATCAAAAATTTTTTATTCTGTACGGTAGCTAAAAAATTTCATACGAATTGATTGTCCATAATGTATCCAGTGTCCATGATGGAAGTAATTGAACTACTCAAAATTAATGGCTTACTGGTCCCTCATAGATTTATAGTATTCCTGGTGATTGAGCCTGTCTAGCTTACCCAGCGAACTTCGTACCGCCAATGTATCTCATGTTACACTTGACTTTATTTGGTGAATCATGAAATTTATCTAACAATCAACATGTTCATTTACATCTCAATACGGACTTCCTATGTGCTTAGTCATGCAGCATTCATTATTCCGAAAACATATTATTCTTCTCAATCAATTGGTAGTAATATCTATCAGTAAAGTTTTCAATTAAAAAAAAAGTTATGTCAGTGTTTCAAAGAAAAATATTCAATGTTTTCATAGCTGTAGATTGTCGATATATGGTCCAGGAAATATGCGATGTACGATGAATGACACAGAATTCCATATTCTTTCCATTTTAGGATGAATATAAGCTAAGCTAAATTCAAAAAATTGTAAATTATTCTTTCATTCTTCAGTAATTAATGAATGCAATACATTAATACTATACATACATTATACTATACAATATATATGAACTCTCTTTCATTAGGTGAATAATTTTTTCAACATTTTCCAGTTTCTCAATGATAGGGTAGTGATAATATATTAATTGTATAGGTCTTCTAAGGAACCATTATCAACAGCTGGTACCAATCAACTACACTTCAACTCCAAACTACCGTTTTAATACCAGTACACAATAATTTATCACAGGGTGATATGTTTATTACCTAATTACATGTTAGTATTAATGGAATAGGTAACAGTAACTGCTTAGATGTATATGGCTTAAACTCTTTTATTGTGAAATTAGCTGCTAATAAGGTCTCTGAAGTATTGACACACTATTCAATAAATGTATAGACTTTGGCATATTCCCTGACGGCCTAAAAAAAGTTAAAATGATGCCTACTCATAAGAAAGGTGACAAGTCGAAAATAGAAAATTACAGACCCATTTGCATAGTGCAGATATTTTCCAAGATATTTGAAAAGCTCCTCCACAAGCAACTAGCTGAATACTTCGAAAATAGCAAATTACTATCAAAAAATCAGTACGGATTCAGAAAAAACTTGAGTACATGCGACAATGTGTTGGATCTAGTACATGATATTATAAGTAGTTTGGAACAAAAGAGAAAAGTTAATCTGAGATCCTTTGATCTGTCACGTGCATTTGACACAGTAGAGCATGGAAAATTATGTGATAAGCTATCTTACTATGGTCTTGACAGGGCAGCAGTAAATCTCATTGACTCCTATCTCAGCAACAGGCTACAATATGTAATTGAAAATGGGGAATTCTCAAGTGGTGAGATGATAAATTTCGGGGTCCCACAGGGATCTATACTGGGACCACTTCTATTTATAATCTATATAAATGACTTGCCTAATTTTATCAATGAATGTTGTAATGATAGTCACCCATACCTTTTTGCAGATGATTTAGGACTAAGAGTTAGTGGTCTTAATGAAGCTTCAATCAACACTACAACTGAGAATTGCACAACAGCAATTGAAGATTGGTGTGCTTCTAACGCTCTATGTCTTAACAAGCTTAAAACAAAGGACCTGCAATTCACTTTCAGCAGAAAATCAGAAAAACTCAGTTCCTTCAAATTTCTAGGATTAACACTTGACACCAATCTTAATTGGAAAGATCATGTTCTTGATGTATGTAGTAAGCTTGCAAAGGGAATTTTCATGTTACGTAGGTTAAGAAATATTGTAAGACATGAGGTGATGATAAATGTATATTATGCTCATATTTATAGTCATTTGGCATACGGTATTCAATTGTGGGGAAATAGCTCTATGTCACCGACACTCTTCAAGCTTCAGAAGAAAGCAATAAGAATAATTTGTCATGCGCCACCACTGGCAACTTGTAAGCCCCTTTTCTTGAACTTAGAAATGTTGACTCTTCCCTCTCTATATATATTTACATGCTTGTTATATATGAGGAAGCATGTGCACAAATATACTCTGAATGCCGAGACTCACGATTACAATACAAGAAGTAGGCTAAATATAAGGATTGACTCTCACTATTGGACTACTGCTCAGAAAAATTGGCGTTACATGACTATTAAGCTGTTTAATAAATTACCATTTGAGGTTAGAATTATGGATAAAAATCATTTTAAGTCTTTTATAAAGAAATACTGATTGAAAAGTGTTTTTACTCTATTGAAGATTATTTGAATTCTGATTTTACAATAAGTAGAGAGAGTTAGAGTGTCTTTAAGTTTGCTACTGTTGCATGTTTCTTGTATCATTTGTATAATTTTAACCTTATTCTTCTGTAATTTTTTAGCTACTGTTCTGACGTTGTTATAACATTGTTAAATGTTTTCAACAATAAAGATTTTGACTTTTTCAATTCTTCAAAATTTCATTACGTCAAGTTTTCATTTTGTCAAGTTTTAAAATAGATCCTTGGGAAGCACGGGTTCTTGCTAGTATGAACTAAAATAACATAGGCCTATGATATTTTCTATGAAAAATTAAAATAATGATCAGCCCACTGAACATAAAGAGACTTCATTATTAGGATGTAGTTTTTCAAGTGGAAATTTCTTGAAATCACACCAAATTGAGGGTATTTTTCTAAAATTTTCCGGGGGAGGCCCCCTGGATCCCCTTTTTGTGAGAGGTAAAGAATTTCCTTGTTGTTTGAAGGTGTTTTCATTTTCACTTTCTTATGTTATAATATTTTGAACATTAGTGGAAAAACATTTTAAATATGACTTTATGGGTAATGAAATTATTCAGAATTCAAAGATGAACCCCAATTTGACATTGGCTTTTAATAAAATCAAAAGAATAGCGAGTTAATAGCTTAATCCCGAACTTAAACCTGCCTCCTAGCAGGTCTAAGTTGGAGTCTAAAATCATCATTTTTGCTCCTGAGATTATCTAATTTTAGCCTGATCCCGATCTCAGCAATCCACCGTGATTATCTTTTAAACTCGAGTTGATCTACGCTTGAGCTCAGCAATCTACCGAGATTAATTTTTAGCCTAGATTGGATCTCAGCAAACCGATTTTTAGACCGCCGGTTTTTCCCTGCGATAATTGCCGGTCGGCTAACTTTTGCGCTCGAGCGTGGTTGATCCCGATCTCAGCAAACCGATTTTTGATCTGCGGCGCAAAAACCGGTTTTCAGACGAGCGCAAGAGATAATCCCGATCTCAGCAATCGCCCCTTAGTTTTTTTCATTGAACAATAAAGTTTTATTCAATTATAAATCGGTTTTTGTATACTTCGCCCCAAGGTACCTAGAATACTTATCTCTTTTCTGTATAGGGCTACTTTTTATAGAAATAGAAATAAAAATAAAAATCTCAGTACCCTTTTCGAATTATTTAATCACATGTTTCGGACATTGATGCCATTTTCAAATGATCATTTTCAATATCACTTGAAAATGGCATCAATGTCCGAAACATGTTGTTATTAAATAATTCAAAAAGGGTACTGAGATTTTTATTTTTCTTTCTATACCTAGAATACATTGTATAGAATGTATATGTATTCTAGGTACATTGACTTCGCCCTTATAATTCACGTATTAAATTGACAAATTGAATTCCGATGATTATCCAGTGGATGCCAATAGTGAGACTCACGTTATTATAGTCAGCACCTGATTAACATTGATTTGCTATCCCTGTCTCGCTGTCTGTCATTAAACAAAGCAGATAGTGCTATCTTTTTCTAGCTCCACACAATTGTTAAATCGATTGTAGGCTATTAAAAATATGATGAATCACCAAAATATTTAATGTGAATTCATTATAAAAATGTATTATAAACAAAAACCGGAGTATGTATTTAGATCAGCTTACAATAACATTAGATTTTCTATCATAGTAAGCAACAATTGAAATTATGTAGACCAACAACATAGTCAATCACATTCAGTGTTTTTCAAGTTTCCATAAGTTTTTTTTTTATTTAAATTTGTGTTTTCACATTCAGTTTTCAATCAGTATCTATCGATATTGAATTGAAAAAATAATTAAGTTACAATACTTTCTTTGAAATGTTCTCCTCAGAGAGAAAAAGTTGTACAAAATTTATCTCTAGATGTAAAAATAATACTATATACACATTCTGGAAACCTTTTTCACTTTTCACTCTTCTTCTTTTTGTTCGGAGACCCTTTAGAAGTTCTTCCAACCGGGCATAGTTGTTTATTAAGACAGTCACTGCACTTGGGGCCAACAGGTTTGCAAATCTGCTGACCGAATCCAACCATCAAATGGTTCACTTCGAACCAGAACTTCGGAGGAAGCCACGACTCCAGGGCGACACGAGTTGCTTCGGGGGTCTTAGTGGCTTTCTGCACCCATCCCAGGCGATTTGAAATCCTATGCACATGCGTATCAACGCCTGAAACAATTAAATCAATTCATCAACTGTTTTGTTGCGATAAAATTATAAAAATGAATTCTATATTAGATATGTAATCAATGGTCTCGTATTTGGTGCAGGAGAGCTTTGATTCAATTGATTGGGAAAGGCATAGAAGACATTGACAATGTCTGATACTTCAAAACACTCGAAGGCCCGTTGCATCCTACACCACGATTTTGTACGTCCGATTTTTTGCCGTCCATATGTATTCTACCAGACTGAACGGAGTTTGACACACACATGATGTGTGCAGATATACATCATGTGTTTGCCAAATTATTTTCAATCTAGTAGATTTTTTTTATTGTAACAATGAAAATAAACTTAATTCTGCCTTTAAATACAATCATGACTCGAGAATAATACTAGCAGCAATTTTGTGTAGACACTGCCAGTTTAAATTAATTTATAAGATTGTATAAATTTGTTCAATCTAATAGAATTCGTAAGGACAGCAAAAAATTGAACGTTCTAAAATAGTGGTGTATGCTATGGGTCATTTTATTGAAATAGCATGTAATGAGAACCAAGTCTCCGGTGATTCACCATGTCAATTACAAGTAAATCTCTCTTAACTCTTACTTAGTTACAACCAAATGTCACTTATCACATTAGTTATACAGTGAGGTTCACGTTATGAAGGCATTGCAGAAACATAAGAGAGCAGCGTTGCCGATTCTCTTCCTTGCCACTGCCTTCTATAGAGGATATCTGCCACTGGAATATCTTGAACATTTTATTGCACAAAATTTAGGAACAGAAGAAGTTTTGGGCTAGCACCTGTTTTTACTTTCCTTGCCCTATTACCATGGGTAAGGAAAGTATTGCTTTCCGAAAAAATCTGGTGTGGTACTACACTCACACAACTTTCCTTGCTCATATTCGAAACTACGATCAGACTTTCGTATATGTGTATATATAATTGTTTTCAGAGTACTTTTTCCTTTGTGTAAATTGTGAAATTCAATGATTTTTTTAGTCGTCATTTTTTTTAAAGTCGTCAAAACAGCTGTTCTACAGATGAAATATCTCGACTATGTGTTCTTTTTATGAACTGCTCTACCTACCTACCTCATGCACGAGAAGGAGGTTACAAAGTCCATTTCTCAAGGATGGGGTGGACCCCCCATTAGTTTCCCAGAAAGGAGACTCATGCCAGTTAATAGAGCTGATAAATAACTATACAGAGTATGAATTTGAAAAAAATCGGTCAAGTTATTTTGAAGAAATCGTGAAAAACATGGTTTTTTAGTAATTATCCGCCATTTTTCTCAAGAATATTACGGAGCTCCTGCAATTTTCCAAGGAAAAAACTCATGTCATTTGATAGGACTTATGAATAGCTACCCATGGCTTGAATTTGAAGAAAATCGTTAGAGCCGTTTTCGAGAAAACCGTGAAAAACCTGGTTTTTGGTCATTATCCGCCATTTTTCTCAAGAATATTACGGAGCTCATGGAATTTTCCCAGAAATGAGTCTCATGCCAGTTGATAGTGCTTATGAATATCTATCCATGGTATGAATTTGAAGTAAATCGTTAGAGCAATTTCGAGAAAACGGTGAAAAACATGGATTTTTAGTCATTATCCACCATTTTTCTCAAGAATATTACGGAGCTCCTGAAATTTTCCCAGAAATGAAACTTATGCCCGTTGATAGGGCTTAAAAATAGCTATCCATGGTATAAATTTGAAGAAAATCGTTGGAGCCGTTTTCGAGGAAACCGTGAAAAACATGGTTTTTTAGTCATTTTCCGCCATTTTTCTCAAGAATATTACGGAGCTCCTGAAATTTTCCCAGAAATGAGACTTATGCTAGTTGATAGGACTTATAAATAGCTATCCATGATATAAATTTGAAGAAAATCGTTAGAGCCATTTTCGAGAAAAACATGGTTTTTTAGTAATTATCCGCCATTTTTTCCGCCATCTTGAATTGAATTTTATTGAATTTCTTATTGTCGGGTCCTCATGGTATAGGGACCTTAAGTTTAAAATTTCAAGTCGATCGGTTAATTAGGAATGGAGTTATCGTGTTCACAGACATACACACACACACACATACACACACACAGACCAATACCCAAAAATCATGTTTTTGGACTCAGGGGACCTTGAAACGTATAGAAAACTTGAAATTGGGGTACCTTAATTTTTTTTGGAAAGCAATACTTTCCTTACCTATGGTAGTAGGGCAAGGAAAGTAATTAATTTTTTTTGGAAAGCAATACTTTCCTTACCTATGGTAGTAGGGCAAGGAAAGTAAAAAAATTAAGGTACCCCAATTTCTAAATTTCTATACGTTTCAAGGCCCCCTGAGTCCAAAAAAGTGGTTTTTGGGTATTGGTCTGTGTGTGTGTGTGTGTGTGTGTGTGTGTGTGTGTGTGTTGTGTGTGTGTGTGTGTTGTGTGTGTGTGTGTGTGTGTGGTGTGTGTGTGTGTGTTGTGTGTGTGTGTGTGTGTGTGGTGTGTGTGTGTGGTGTGTGTGTGTGTGGTGTGTGTGTGTGTGTGTGTGTGTGTTGTGTGTGTGTGTGTGTGTGTGGTGTTGTGTGTGTGTGTGTATGAGTGTATGTGCGTCTGTGTACACGATATCTCATCTCCCAATTAACGAAATGACTTGAAATTTGGAGCTTAAGGTTCTTTCACTATAAGGATCCGACACGAACAATTTCGATCAAATGCAATTCAAGATGGCGGCTAAAATGGCGAAAATGTTGTCAAAAACAGGTTTTTTTGTGATTTTCTCGGAAACGGCTCCAACAATTTTGATCAAATTTATACCTAAAATAGTCATCGATAAGCTCTATCAACTGCCACAAGTCCCATATCTGTGAAAATTTCAGGAGCTCCGCCCCATCAATGCAGATGGATTCCCAATTATCACGCTTCAGATACAATTAAAACAAAGAAAATCAAGTGGAGTAGATTGAGCATGAAAATCTCTACAATTAATGTTCAGTAACATTTTCACCTAAAATTGAAAATAAGCTTTAAATTCGAGAAAATGTGATTATTCAATTGCAAATTATTGTTGATTCTATTAAATCATTCACTATGAAGAGATAGCAGACCTCATGTGTGTCTCCAGCGTTATTGCCCTGTCACCAGCTGGCTCAAATATTTGAATAGTAGACTTGAGATGCGGGAACACTAGCGTCAGTGATCAATTTTCATAACGGCAAGGAAAGTTGTGTGAGTGCGCCACACCAGATTTTTATCCAATGAATGAAAAAATGAGAAAGTTTGTCAAGAAATTATATTTTCCAACTAGCAGGTAACCCGTGCTTCGCAAGGGTTTATTTTAAAACTTGACAAACTGAAAACTTGACGTAATGAAATCTAGAAGAATTGAAAATAGCCCTATAAGAATCCTCGGTTGATTAAGAATTTATATGCAACATTTCAAGTAAATCAGTCCAGTAGTTCAGATGTGATGATGCGTCAAACATAATTTTCCTATCCTTTAGCGTTTGTTATTTACACGTGTATACGTGTTTAAGCCAGTTCTATACTATAAGGAAATGAATGAGAATAAATTTTGAAAGGTTTGAGATATCGAAGTGCGGTTTTCACCATACCTTTTCTCTAAAAATCCTGTATCGGAATCATGTATCTTATGTCCACCTTTCAATTAAAAGAAAAGAAGTTGGATTCAAAATGGCGGAAAAAATTTGGGTGCGACGGAAAACCTGTTTTTATAATACATATCTTCTAATTTCCCTTTTAAGAGAAATGCTTCCATACTTGTTTATCTGCTTCCATACATGTTTATCTGCTTCCATACAACAACTGGTAGCATGACAAATAATTGAAAACTTGATGTAATCAAATCTTGAAGAATTGAAAATAGGTCTATAACCATCCTCGGTTAAGCAAGAATCTATAAGCAAAATTTCAAGTTAACCAGTCCAACACTTCAGACGTGATGATGCGTCAAACATAATTTTCCTATACTTTACACGTGTATACGTGCATAATCCAGTTCTTTCCTTTATTATAGTATAGAAGAGGATAGATAGATGGATGATTATTGTTATTTTACTAAAAGATAGAATAAGTTGAATAGTTTCACTTTCAGAGGGAGTTTTGACAGCTCATTTTTCATTTGAAGACATAACGAAATGGTGCATAGGACCTTATTTTTTGCTCAGCTTGCCAAAATACCCCTCATTCCAATATAAAAATTTTCGACTGACTGTACAGTGAGTCGGTCATTCTATCAGGGCTCGAATAATTTTGAAATTTTAATTAAATAAAAATGGAAGGGAATAATTTCTTTATGTAAATATATCAACATCTTTATTCAAAGACATATTAACTGTATGCATCTTCATATTGCCGATACAGCATTGATAAAACTGTAGACGTTTATTTATTTATTTATTAATAATCATTACATTACATCAATTTTGGGAATAATCCCATTTGACAGGTAACTTGTCAGTACTAATACTAATACTATAATACATACAATCAAAAAAATAAAATATTTATTCAGGAAGTGTCAAGTATCATTAAGGAAGGTAATGATATATATATATATATATATATATATATAATATATATATATATATATATAATATATATATATATAAAATCAATTTTCTTGTTAATAGAATTCTGTGATTGCGTATGGGCTTTTCTCTAATAACATTTTTTTTTTGACTGCCCGCTTGAATAGAATGACTGATTCAATGTTTCGAATGTTTGTTGGCAACCTATTGTAGAGTTTCATTCCTGAATAAAATGGAGTTTTTTCAAAAGCTACATTTCTATGGATTGGAAATGCAATGATATTTCTATTCCGAGTATTATATTCATGATTATCTGTACAAAATTGGAACTTACTGATATTTACTTTAACAAAAACTACTAGCTGGTGAATGTAAATGGAAGGAAGTGTGAGTATTTTAAGGTCTTTGAAAAATGCTTTACATGAGTCCCTCGATCTCAGTCTACAGATGACTCTCAATATCTTTTTCTGCATGATGAAAATTCTACGGCTGTCTACAGAATTACCCCAAAATATTGTGCCGTAACTCAAGTGGGAGTAAACATATGCATAATAGACGGTCAATAATGTGTTTCTGTCGAGTAAGTTGGAAAGAGTTGAAATTACAAAATAGGCTTGGTTCAATTTTTTCATCAAATTCTTAATGTGCTCCTTCCAGGAAAAATTCTGGTCGATTACAAGTCCCAAGAATTTAGTTGAGGAGGAGAGTATTAAGCTATTTCTAATGGTTGAAAGGTGAGTCTCGTCTATCCTCGTTTGATTGCGTATGGAACGAAATTGTATAAGGTGTGTTTTACTGCAATTTAAGGAAAGTCCATTTACTTTAAACCACTCGTTGATTTCTATAAGTGTATTCTTCAATTGAGTTACCAGTGTGATCTGATCAGCGTTCGATGCTATACAAGTTGTGTCATCATAATTATTGCATACATAATTAACTTTGAATTGGTTGTTGCCTTAGGTAAATCATTAATATTAATATTTAGCACTTTGTCTCAAAAAACTGTTCTAGCTGAAAAATTAATAATCCATGCCACGTGTAGGCCTATACATTGCATCAGGAAAACGAAGTTTCAAAACTACAGTGTTGCCGGATTGTGAAACCGTTAAAATCTTGGTTAGTTAACTGGAAAACTTAATAGCTGAAATGAAGAAAATTTGGTTAATAATAATAATATAATAGAATAATAATATAAAATATATAATAATAATAATTCTATAACTTGTCTAAGATTCAGAATAATAACATCTGTCGGTTAAACTACAGTGTTGCCGGATTGTGAAACCGTTAAAATCTTGGTTAGTTAACTGGAAAACTTAATAGGGATTAAAAACTAACCGATCATTGTGGAACAGAAATGAATCCGTAAAACTAACGCTGATTTGTTAATCGGCGTTAATGTCCATATTTAACAGACCTACGTGCAACTGGCCATATGTTTTTTCTAAACAGATGTTTTTGAGATAATTTCTTTGATGCAGCTGTTTCACATTCACCATATTATTATACAGAGTTTGTGAAAATGAAAATATTTATTAATTATCAAAACAATACTATAATTATATTTATAATAAAAATATTATCACTCATATTAAAAACATTTATAAATTATCAAAAAAATATTATTGAGGCTAAGTGGTATCAGGTAGAAATATTATAGAACAGATGTTTCTTTTTTAATTTCGATCATATGATTTGGTTATTTTTTTATGAAATCATACGTACGTACCGTACCATTAATGAAATTTGAACATTAATTCTGAAAAATCTAGAAGGAAAATTTAAATTTGGGCTTCGAGGTGCACAAGATTGATATTTTTAGAATCTATGTGCAAAATTTGGAGAACTAAATCATTCCCGTTTTTCCGGTATGCAATCCACAAGTTGACATGTTTTGATGCGAACAAATGAACACATGAACAAACACAACCCTACTCTCTCTTATTATATAGATGATTAGATAACAATGAATTTGTATAATTATCGAGATTGAATTATGTTGTTAATTTTTTTGCTGATGCATTGAACAAAAATGATCTGGCAACGTTGCGGAGTTAGAATAGGATAACGCTACTAGCTTTGTCGAATGATAGACAAGGATATCAACACCGATGTTAATCAAATAATTCAATTATAACGTAAAACTCACTATAGTTTAAAGTTATTCAAATAGAATCGTCTCTTATTATGATAATAACGAGAAATTATTTAGGTTGTTACATAATTGTAAAAGTCTAGTAAAACTCCACTAATAAAAAATCACTAATTGTTTCGTTTGTGCATTTATCTGTTTCGAAAAAATTACATGTAAGTTATGTATTGAATTAAAATAGAATTTTATTCTTATTCGTTCACATGAATTGCAATAAAAATATTATATACAGTCATACAAACAGTATGAAGAAGGCTCCTCACATGGGCTTATGTGGTTGAGAAACGAGTTGCCACTATAATTTATTATGTACATGAGTATCGTGAAGTACTCACTAGAATGAGACAAGATCACCTACTGCTAAGGGCCGGTGCACATAAGACTATTGAATAAATGAATAAGTAAATAAATAAATAAATAGATTTTACTGTCGTAGACCAATATAGGTAATTGACAAAGTCATGGTAATACAATTACAAAATAATAAAGTCAAAGCAATAGTTTAAAGTCACAAAGTAGAATTACATCAAGTAGAATCGAAAAACACCGTCAAACCATAGAAAGGTCTCAAAACCAGCCACTCAAAAAGTATTTTTTTTAAAATAATAATATTTTCACAACATTTGAAATCCAATGGCAACTTATTGTACATTCTCAAGCCTATCCTGTCATAGTGTCTCATGCTTATGACAAGACGTTGATATGGAATATCAATGTGGTATTTTTTCCTAGTGTCATAAGCATGAATATTGAATCTTTTATTCAAGTTATGGAGATTCTTTCTAGTGTGCATGATTACTTGAAATATATAGAGATTTACAGTCAATATTTTTGTTTTTGTTTTTTGAAAAGAGGTCGACAGTAATCTAGATACCCTGCACCTGTCAATATTCTGATAGCCTTTTTCTGCAAAAGCAAGATCTTATTGATGTGGCAGCTATTTCCATATACTAAAATTCCGTATGCAATTATGCTTTGGAAAAAAGCAAAATATGAGTTTCTCAGGTGTTTTTCCGGTACAAGATTCTTCAACTGCCTCAACAAATAGATAACCCTAGCTAGATAACCTAGCAGGAACGAAATTTATGTGGGGTTCCCACAGTGGCGGCGCTTGACCTGAACAGTTGGGTGGGTCAATGGTGGGAATTGTTGGGGGTGGGGCTGGGAAGGGGGGGTGCTTTATAAAGCATATTCAACTTTACAAGTTGTTACGCAGGTAGTCTATAAACTAAACTTTAGTTCAAAGTAAACTAAACTAAACTTTATTATTCTATTTGGAAGCACGAAGAGGAAATTGATGTTTTTCGATTGAGTGAATTCCAATAGTTACCTTGTTGCCATTGTTAGCGAGACCACCCTCGCAGCCCATTCTTCTAAAAAATTAAACTAAACTTTATTATTCTATAAACTAAATTAAAACAACATAATATACAACTCACCAAAAGACTTGTCAAAGTAGACCTAACCTTATTTAAATCAAGATCACCAAACACTAATATAGTACTTCACAATAAAATCACGCCTTTAAATTCACAACCGCAATCACTACAGTTGGATTATTGCTAATTATAGATTAATTAGCACAAAAGTAGTTGAAAGTATTAACTTATTAACTTTATAAAATAATAAAAAACCGGTTGCCAATTCGGATGCAATAAATTTACATTTCATAAGATGGCTGGCATGTGAAAAAAGCTATACTAGCGCTCAGCAGTCTGAGCGAGAATAGTGTGAATCAACGTGCAATGGGCCAGCTCAAACTGGCCCACATGCTCCGTATATCAATGCATTGCTCCCAGCCAGTCTAGCGCCGCCGGCTTGCGTTGTCTTGTCAATACGTTCTTTTGAGAGCTAGAAGGGCCTGAATTCTTGGCCCTTCAATGTGCTACGTAATGATTCGTGGCCATCGTTGAACTCGTACATATTCTACGATGGCCACGGATGCATTTGCATGATATTTCAACGAGAATTTTCACCAGTTGACAGTTCAAAATTAATTTATATTGTATTTTATTCAATAATAATTAGCCACATAACCTAAAGCATTTAAAAATGTATTTTACTGTTTCATTTGGGTGGGCCCGGCCCACTTGGGCCTCATGGAAGCGCCACCACTGGGTTCCTAGGACAACCTGTGATCGAACATTAAGCCCAAAAACTTAAAACTATTGTTATTGTTGTGTGTGTAATCCCTGAGACTAAATGTCATAAGCTGAGTATTATCCTCGTTCAATTTAAAGCCATTCGCTGTGAACCACTAGGAAGCTTCCGCCAAGGTATCAGCTGTCATGTTAAGTAAAGTGTGTGCATCTGAATGAGAATTAAGAAAAGTGGTGTCATCAGCATACAACACAGTCTTGCTGTTGATTGCGAGAGGAAGATCATTTATCATCAATACAAAGAGGAGTGGTCCCAATATTGATCCTTGGGGGACGCCGTACTTTACTTTAGCAAGATTAAATGGAATTTATTCTATCTTAAGTAAGTAATTTTCAGTTCCCATAAAGATAGTAAATTTATTCTTGTTCATTGGCAACTTAGCCAGCATTTCTAAAAT
The DNA here is from genome assembly GCF_014356525.2 of Nilaparvata lugens. Taxonomy (NCBI): domain Eukaryota; kingdom Metazoa; phylum Arthropoda; class Insecta; order Hemiptera; family Delphacidae; genus Nilaparvata; species Nilaparvata lugens. The sequence goes on along the minus strand of NC_052511.1, from coordinate 25,952,513 downwards.
CGTTATAATTATGATCAGAATCTTATTAAAGTCCTTGGTTCCCACGATCCCACTTGGAATTATCTATTCTCATGACAGATCTAGACGCCAGAAGTATGCTGAATCAATCCCATAATTCCAAACTTGCAAAAGGGAAATAACTTTTCTCTCCTAGTTTCCTACTTGCTTGAACGTATCACCTTCCTTATTTACTGAGGAGAAAGAGAGTGGGCGAAGAGAAATCCACAGGCGATCGGGTAAATATTTTAAGTAATTATGGTAAAACTGATCAGTCTGGACGCCTCTGAAAACTAGGAGAGCGATCATTCTGATCCCAGCTGTCATAGTGTTAACGGTTTCTTGAGATTTTCTTACAATTTCCAGTAATATGTTTTCGTTTGGGGGTACATTCTCATTCTCTCCAGGAGAATTTAATAATTGATTGTCCAAGTAAATCGGACATCTTTTGAAGTTACTTTAAATGTAGGCTAAGAGTAATATTTAGAGGTAAAGTCCCCCTTATAGAATATACTGATGGGATGAATTAGGATGACGATTGATTCCCCCTATACTTTGGATCTTCAATACCCCTTTTGGGTGAGTATTTTATTATTGTCATTGAATATAATTTATCAATTATTGTGATTTAAAAGTGTTCGATTTATGTATGTTAATAATATTATTTCCTCATAGGAAGCGGTGAATTGTATTTATTTGATGATCTACCTAGATCATCTATTGAATACAATCCTATTAAATATTGGTAATTATTATGTTTCTAATTCTGTTGTAAGTTTGTCATCAGGTTTCTGTATCGGGCTGAGAATTTCCATTGTAAAAGGGCCGGCGACTTCTTCCAACCATGGATGGAATCGTACGTCATTGAACGCTGATGAGGAGAGAACAAGACTAACTCCCTTTTGGATCTGTCGCCGCGACGCCTGAACATTCCTGGAGGACGACTTATCATCTTCACCCTTCATCCATCTCCGCCAGGGACTCCGGACATCGCGACGACAACTACAAGATGAGTACTTGATCTTTCCCCACCAGAATTCAATGTGTCCCTTAAATTTTGGTCTCTTAAAGACGTAAAAATAATTAAATTTGGTCTCTTAAAGACAAAGATAATCTTTAATTGAAGAAAGTATTTATTGTAAAATGTTGTTTGAATTTAAATATTTAATATAAAGGCAATCAATCGTCAAATTATTTTTATTTCGGATTCCTCACCACTAGAATAGTACTAGAAATTTCACTGACCCCTCCACCATCGGGGTCTCGCATGATTTCCAAACTTAATTATAGTCGTCTGAGAATTTAGGTTCTCAAAAGACACTATATTCCTACACAAACAACTTGCTGGCGATCGCCAAGGTACGATTTAAAAAGACTAAGGCTCCTACCACTAACTCAATAATGAGCAAAATATCATGTTTCATGTAGTCAAATGCCTTGCTCAGGTCACAGAAGGCGGCCTGAAAAAATCACCTGTTTTCAAAAGACTCAATTACAAATTTTATTAGTGCATCAAAGGCGTCAGTAGTGGATCTTCCCTTCACAAAACCAAATTGATGCTCCGACAGTACCCCAAGATTTATCAAGTATTCATACACCTGTATATACATGACAATCTCTAGAACCTTGGAGAAGACAGGTACTATTTGGATGGGTCTATAATTGGAAAAATTGGAAGGTTCCTCTTTTGAGCCCTTTCTTATGAACGGGAACAACTTTGGAGACTTTTAATACATTGGGGAAAACAGGGCGAGCGAAAAAGTAGATTCTCCTCAGAAATAAGCTGTTTTACGAGTAGAATTGAGTATGTGAATTATTTTTTTACGCGTAGTTGTAGAAAAAGAAATTTTTCAATACAAAGGAAATACAAGAGAACATCAATGACTTGCTTGAGCAAGTAGCATTGTTAAGCCAATCAACTCATGTTTCTATAAATGAGTAGAAGTGAGGAAAAAGTGGTAGAAAATGTGAATAGAGGAAAACATAAGTCCTTACTCACCAATTCCTTGTATCTTGTTCCAAGCAGTTGTCATGCAGAGATGCGCCATTTTCGGTCCAACTCCAGGCAATTCGATTAAACCCTCAACAGTGTTCGGTATGTCACCATTGTAGCGTTCCTTTAGAATTGCTGACGTCTTCTTTATGTACTCAACTTTTCTCTGGAATTCATAACACAATTCGATTCAATTCAATTTATTCACAACACACAAAATTACAATGAAAAAAAGCAATATTTAATGAAACAATTACACTAACAATTAAAATAACTCATAGAAACTTGGACAAAATTCCTAAAATGATGTGGTGTGCTGGAAGAAAGAGGGGGAAAATACCTTGCCAACTATGGTTTCCCATGCAATGGTAAGGTAACAGTAAGGGAAAGGTGTGACAGAGAAGTGAAAGAAGGCAGGGCTAAGGGAAGGTGAGATAGGATGTGAACTAACGATCCTGGTAACGGTTACAATAATTCAAAAATTGAAAAAATAATTGCTTCATATAGGAAGCAATTCCTATGAAGGAATATTCCTACCAATAAGGAATATTTCCTTCATTTTCTTCGTAATTTTAGCATTGTTTAGATGATGATCCGGGATTTTATTGATTATTATAGTACTTGGATAAATATGTTGTCATCTAATTGTTTGAATATTAGTATTATATAATATCAAATACTTATTTGAAGTAGGTCTCAAGCTATAATGCCTATTTAATGAGTTGTTGGTGCATGGAAAATTGGCTCTATTTTTTATTAAATATTCAATTACATTTTTAACATATAACTGCCTAAGTGTCAAAACATTAAATTCATCAAATATAAGGTTTTTGGGATAAATCTGGGTTTATTTTAAATAGATTTAATTATTTATTTCTGCTTTATGAACAGTTCTTCCAAGTGAGAATTAAAACACCCTACCCACACTGTTACTCCGTATTGCATTATCGACTGCGCTAAAGCAAAAATAAAGCATTTTTATGTGAGTTGAATTCAGAATTTTTCTAGCTTCATAAAATTTGTAAGAGAGGTATTTCATCCTTCTGCAAATGTATTTAATATGAATATCCCATTTTAAGTTCTCATCTATATAGACACCTAGATATTTGCAATTTTTAGCTTTACCAATGATAGGACAAGTGCAGGCAGGAATTGGGGTCAAGGTTGCAATTTGAATGGAGTTTCAATTTTAATTCTCTGCCTATCTGTCCTACAAATTTATTAAAAAAGGTAATATGGTTGGTTTTATGTATGTTTAAGCTCAACGTTTTTTTATCTAGCCACTTATTCATGCTCAAGCAGTTTTGCATTGCAATTTCATGAACCTCAGCCCACGTTCTTCCTGAGAAAATAGCAAAGTACCTGTATCATCAGCAAAGGATATTATAGTTGAATTTTGAAGTTTCAAATTTAATAGATCATTTACATAAATTATGAAAAGTAATGGCGATAAAACAGTGCCCTGATGGAGGCCGTAAGAGGTGGTACCGAATTAAGGTGCGGTGGTATTAGTTTCATAATTTATAGTTAGGGATTACGTTCTATCAGACAAGTAGTTTTTAATAAGGTAAGGAAGAGTCTCCTAAAACCTTCTATCTGGAGTTTATCAAAAAGCGAATCATGAGGGATGGTATCAAAAGCTTTTTTATATCTAATAAAACAGCAATGGTTTTTAGATTAGAATTAAGATTGTGGGAGACGGTATTAGTAAATTTAATTAAAGCATCTTCGGTATTTTTACATATTTGAAAGCCTTATTGATTCTTATTTATTATATTATGCTTGTTAAAGAACATTGAATCATATTGTTCATGATCAGTAACAAGATGGGTTGATTCGAAATGATAGAAATGAAAAATATCTTGACTTTGAATGAATAACATATTCTAATACAAGATTAGAGCCACAGAGTAAGCATACAGGACTGACTGCGTAATGCTGGTGTATGCTTCAAATAGCGCTAACAATAGACCCGATTTCAAGAGATGTCTCAATACACGTACCAATTTACAAATGGAGAAACGCCTGTGGTTTTATAATGAAGTTGAAGGTGGTTATACAATGTTAATGAGATTTTCACCATTTATTCTTCAATATTTGCAGTTCCAATATTAGAAGTCTCCAAAATAATTCAGTATAAATTAATAGGGGTTTATATTAAAAACCTATAATAATTTATACTGAGCTATTTTGAAGACTTCTGACTCCTGTATTTTGAAACTGCAAGTATTGAAAATCTGTTTAGAATGTTTGATAGAACATAATATTTATGTTCGGTCAATTCTTGTACACCCTGAGGGGTTGCCAAAGGTACATCCTAGGCCTAAGGTGGTGCACATATTAGATGAATGGTCTTACAACCAAACTATCTTCTACTTATGAACAACTCAAAACAAGCTACAAGGATATACAAAATAACCATACACAAATGAAAACCATCCAGTATTGATGTTATCCACACTCTGGACATGCATTTCACATAGTAAAGACACGTTTTCGTTCTTCCGTTTTCGCGGTCGTATACCACGGCCGACGCGACCGCGAACCAAGAGCGAATATCATTGATTCTTATGAGTTTATTCACAGATTTTCATTGTGACAATGCATGAATACACCGATAAGGATAAGCTGTCTATGCTCATTTAGTGAATGGATATCACCTTTGAGTCAACTGTCAGCTCAACTTGAAATTCAATTTAAACATGTTTCAGTGTCTTAACATTTTTGAAGTATTGGAAAACATGAGTCGAAGACTTCAAAACTGTCATGGAACTGAAAAATGTGATATTCGGATTTTGAGCGGTATTTTTCCTAATTGAAAATGTAATTTAATTGATAAAATATTTCACCCTCCAAAATCCAACTGTATTGATGAGCATTCCCAAATCATGATCGCTAGTTTTCAGTATGTTATCGACGGTGAGTCCATGCTCTCGTAGTTTGAGCATGGCAGCATAGGTCACCTGATCCTTGGTTTGACTTGACAGCATGAGAGAGACGAGCGCATGATACCGCTGAACCTGAAACGGTAACAAAGAAATACATTTAGATCAATTAAATACAAAAATCTGAGATTGTTGCAAAAAAAATAATAACTCAAAGTGATTCAACACCATTTGGGCATGGTTAAGAGAACACTGTGGGTAGATTCTGTTCAATAGCAGTGGGTCGCGACCCGATTGGGTACAGCTGCTGTAGATTATGCTCAATAGCAGTCTCACCCAAGTTCAACTCAATACAGAATGGAATACGCAGTGGTTGCATGCATTATAATGTGTTACATTTCCAGTTTAAACATCAAATTCCATTTAAACTTAGAAGGAGCTAACGATCCTAAGGATCATATTTGTATACAATTCTCAAGAAAAAACTTAGTCATGCACGCTCTTTTCGATTAGCAAAAAATAATAAGAGCCAATGAATTCTAGTAGTAGATCTGATTTTTTTGCAGAATTTTTTTTTCAAGAAAAGTGTCCTTGTTTTGCTGATGATTTTTATGATTATATATAGATGAATGAGCTGTTCTGTTACAAGCAATGCAAACAATAACATTGATTTGATTTGAGTTGGTTGTCATCCGTATCTTACCTGGTTGAAATCGTTCTTATGAAACATTTTTATAAAATTTTCTAATGCAATCTATCAATTTTAAGATATTAATAAATATATTTTTTTAATATTTCATCTACACGGCCAAAATAATAGCCTAGAACATAAAAAATGATTCAATTATAATTAAATTTGAAAAAATAAAATTTATAAAATAATTTCACTAATTTGCTAATTCTAGCTGAAGTATAAAGTGGTTTTATATAAAATATGCATTTAAAAAATTACATTCGAATTCGGAAAATAAGCTCATATCTAGAATAGATTAATAAATATGATGATACGAGTCCCTATGAAGTAAGGTATGAGCTTGGTGGACAGATCTGTCCAACAACTGGGGAAAATTAATTACAAATTTAATGATATATTTTATGCCTGAGAAAATATGGGCTGGGAGGAATGATTCTATTAATAATTTTCAACTTACTTCTGGAGGGGCTTTTGGATCCATAGTTTTATGACATCCCATATCGTCTACTGGTGCATCTTGACTACTCCTCATTTCTCGAATATTAGACAGTACCTTTTCCCAGTTGTGAGGAAACCATTTGACTTTTTCTTGCAAATCTTTGGATGGGCTTGCTGGTATGTTACAACAATCTTCAATGTCTTCAATTTTGGTCGTACAGTTTTCTTGAACTTTGGAAGACGCTTTACCTGCTTTCACCAACTTGACTTCATTTTCATCATCCTTACTGGTTTCTTCCACTTTGAGTGAGGATTCGCGTGCTTTATTCAACTTGACTTCATTTTCATCTATTTCAAGATTCTTGCCACGTTTAGGTTTAGTTTCAGCCTTTGACTTATTATTATCAGTTCCAGATTTGGGATCATCATCTAATTTTCTCTTTTGAACTTTAGATTTTAATCCGGCACTATCTAATTTGTCTTTCTCTTTGAATCCAAACTTTTCACTCAAATTCAATGCTGCTATGGTTTTTGATCGAGTCGATCTGGACATGATGAACTCTATTACTCTTAAAAACACATTTCCTGAAACAAAAATACAACAATTACTAAATTGAGTCTCCAATTGTGTATTTAACTAATAACTTACATAACAATGTTTAAAATTTTGGTTTAAAACAGATTTTGAAATCAAATAATTTCTTTCTAGCTATAGCCTACTAGAAAGAAAGTTTGATGAAATTAGCCGATAAAAACATGATAAAGAATGAAATTATGCCTAAAAAATTTGTAGAAGTCGAATTGCCTGTCAGTATATTCATCGCACCTACACATCAGGAAAAACATCTGCACATTTACTATGAGGGAGGAAGTACATTCATATGGAACTCGAGTGGGGGGGGGGTAACTTAAATGTGTCGCGCTTCCAAGAGTGAAGGACAGTTTTCCAGTGTTTGCGGTGCGAATGTCAAACTGCCTGCCGAACTCAGTAAGGGCGCGCCTATACTTACGAGTACCACCTAGATATTCGAAAATTTATGAGAAGGAAAAATGAAAAAAATTCTATATAACAGAACTACCCTGAACAAAGTTATAACATAATAATATCATTTTTTTCAAATTTGAAATGTTGGTCTTCTAAGGGTTATATCAGTTCTAGGCTAGTTTCAAACTGCTATTTCAATTCAATCACTAGACGCCAGTGGTTCCTTAGAGGCGTCTCGAGACGCGCGGCTATGAGCAGGCGTTTTGCATTTTGAAACACGTGGTCAGGCGTCTCAAGACGCGTGGTTAGAGCACAAAATCTATAAATTCATTAGATTCAATGACGCATTGGATTTTTATTCTGTATGAACGTTATGTCGACAGATGAATTAGTAGTGTTGGCTACTAAATTGTTTTTACGATCCATATCTAACCGTGACGGCTCTAATCACTGAATAGAAGTTCAATATTGGTCAACATATACGTTATAGCAGTGCAGTGGGCATTAATTATAATTATTGACAATTTAGTTTAAAGTGCGAGGAGGATTTATATTTTATCAAGTATAAAATTACGTTTTTTATAACTTAATTGGCATACTGCCATTGCCTAAAAATTATTTTGGTTTGGTAAAATGGTGGTTTTCTGGAATAATTGTTATTACTTTTTGCACTAGGAATAACTCATCAATATTAAATATTATGATGTTTTCATGAATAAAATTTTTACATTTCAAAAATGATAATAAAAGCAATTCTTAATAAGCCAAGGGCTTTTTCTAGTAGTGAAACATTTGCCGAATTTAAAGTGATGACAGTACGTCAAATTTATATAAAGAAACTTCTCTATTATGCATGGATGAGGAAGGAGGAATTTACAGTGAATAATAACGTTTCTATGTATAACCTGAGAGTTACATCTCATGACATTTATAATATTAACTATTCAGATTTGACAATAGTGCGAAGACAATTGGGGTATCTTAGCTCAAAAATAATAAATATAATGCCAAATGCATTGTCAGAATATCTTTCTAATAGGGGTAGACAGAGGATGGAACAGATAAATAAGTGGGTGATACAAAAAATTTTTCTTCGACATCAGTCAAATATTATAATTACTAGTAATTTATTGTTAACTTCGATTTTTTGTAGTTTTGATTATTAGTAAAAAAATTTTTATATTGTCTAAACAGTTGATACTCTCACTCAGCGGTCAGGGTTTTGCCCTTGCTGGGTGGTGCCATGTAATTTTAATTTATTTGTAAAATAGCATAATATATTATTATAATCTAGAATATTTCTTTTGTAAGTTTTTTATTTTGTATTTTGTTTTTATGGGCAATAAAGATGTTAAAAAAAATAAATAAATAACACCACCCCGCCAAACAGCTATGCCATAAGTTACTGGGTAATGTTATACCAGCTTAGTATTGAAGTATTCCAGCTTTAAAGTAGCAATTGACTTTGCTATTAAACATAAATTAGAGGACCCTGAATTTTGGCCAGAAAATGTGACAGTGAGGCAGTATATTTTTAGAAAATATGCCTCACAAAGAGTGGAAACCTAGTCATGAGTCTCAGACCCGGTTGATATGTGACAAAAATTACTGTGATAATTATACTGTGATAGGAATATTAATGTTAAATGTTTAAGAACTAAGATCAATGTGTTGAATGCTTTTATTTATGATGAAAGGCCAGATATTCTTTGTGCTTCTGAGCATTGGCTTAAAACAGACGAAAGTAATTTATACTTGAAGCTTAATGACATGATTGATACTTGTTAGTATCTATTGTAGAACAGCTCAGTAATGGAGGAACGGCAATTTATGTGAAAGAGCATTCAATTGACTTAGTTCAAAAAATTGATTTGGACAGATGGTGTGAGGAAAAGGGTGATAGAGCTCTTTGGCGTGAGGTTTATTAGTATGTCTTTGACTGTTATATCTGTATACCGTTCACCTGATGGCAATATTGAATCATTTTTCGATGCTTTGGAGCTTTGCTTGGCATTTATAACCCGCACAAATGACAGGGTAGTGATATGAGGAGACTTTAATATCCACCTTGAAGTCATCTCCTCGAGTGAGCAGTCCTTCACAAATCTTCTACTGGGTTTTGGGCTTTACATTGGTAGCAGGTTGCCTACCAGAGCTGTGGCCTGTCTCGACACAGTGATAACCAACATGAATGTGTGGGACTATGTGGTTGAGGTTGTGGATCCACTGGTGGCTGACCATTATGCTGTGGTGTGTAATTTGAAACTCAACTCTAACAAGAGAGATCATACAAAGTCAGATTGGTGCAAAACTTATGTTTTCAAACACAGAAAGATAAATGCTGATTACATTGGCCATTCAAGGGAGGTACTATCTGAAACAGAATGGGACAGTTTAGGCTCGCATTTTGCATTTTTGAGACCAGAGGAGGCCTTTTCAGTGTTTTTGAAGATTTTCCAGAATACTTTTGATAGCATATTTCATGTGAAAAGCTACACAAGGAAAATCAACATGAAGAATTAGTGCAGGTCAGTTGCATCATGTAAGGATTGGTACACTGATGAATTGTCCCAGATCAAAGCATATGTGGTTTTGTTGAAGGATCGGATGGAGTCAGCATTGAATGATGAAGAATATCAAGGACTTTACTCGAAATATAGAGAGCTGAACAGGCTGTACAGGAAAAGAGTCGACTTGGCTCTTAGGATGTTCAATGTCAGATTTATTGAGACAGCCAAAAATTCACAGAAGGCAGCATGGTCCTTGATAAATGAAATGAGGAAAGCAACAACGAGGCCTCACACAAATGCTAGCCCAGATGATTTTAATAAATTCTTCATTGCCAAGGTGAATGAGATAGTGGATAGCATGCCACATCCAGTAGCAGATGACGATGAATATAGGGAGCTGACAAGAGTCCAAAATCAACCTCCTGGCCTGGTTTCATGGAAGAGGACAAGTCCTGAAGATGTGGTGAAAATAGTGAAGGGCTACAAGATTTCCCACTGTCAAGATATATTTGGCATTTCTAGCTACATTCTAAAAGCCATTGTGGATATTGTGGCAGATCCTTTGTCTGATCTCATCACTCATCAATGTCTGTCTCATCGCGGGAGTTTTTCCAGACGAGCTGAAGCAGTCAAGGACTGTCCCAACATACAAAAAAGGAGATCCTAATCTTTTGGAAAATTTCAGACCAGTTTCCATTGTCCCTATATTTGGTAAAGTCATGGAGCCTGTAAAGAAGGAGCAACTGGTTAACCACTTTGAGGGGAATGAGTTATTTGTGGAGAGTCAGCATGGTTTTCGCGGGGGCAAATCTACCACTACAGCTGTCTTGTCTCTTGTTAGGGGTGTTTTGGAGGCTTTTGAGGCAGGAGATTCCATGGTTTGGTGCTGTGCGATCTAAGTAAAGCCTTTGATTGCGTATCACTTTGCTGCTGCAGAAACTGGAGTGCTATGGAGTTGAGGGTGTAGTGCTTAGCACTTTAAAATCATACCTACAGAACAGAAAGCAGATTGTGGAGGTGGAAAAGGCTCAGTAGGCTAAGCTTGATGCGCTCCATGGAGTCCCACAAGGATCAGTGCTTGGCCCTCTGTTATTTCTGATTCTTGTAAATGATTTGAACTTGGGAGCTCAGTCTCTTTTGTATGCCGATGACACAACCCTGTTGGCAAGGGAAAGAGTATAGAACAGGTTTAGGTGGAGTGTGAGAGACTCATTGCTGTAGCTAGAGGCTGGTTCAGAGAAAATAGGCTTCAATTGAACGAGGACAAGACACAAAGCCTAATATGTACATTTAAGAATACTAGTCCTGTAAGTACATGCTCAGTTAAATTACTTGGATTCTGGATAGATCACAAGCTGAAATGAAACGAGTATATATCACAGTTGTGTCACAAGCTTTCCAGAGTCACTTACCTTCTGAGAAAATTGAAGACAGTTGTCCCATCAGACTATTTGGTTACCGCCTATCATTCCCTATTCCATAGTCATGTAACCTATGAAATTCTACTGTGGGGTCATGCAGCAGCGACGAGAAGAATATTGCTGCTGCAAAAGAAGGCAGTTGGGATTTTGTCATCTGTGGGCAGAATTGAGCACTGCAGACCACTGTTCTCGGCTCTTAACATATTGACCGTCTACAGTCAGTATGAATTTGACTCCCTTGTGCATGTGAAGGATAACATTGGAAGGTACGAACAAAGATGTGCGACTCACCATCACCACACCAGATCAGCAAGGAACCTTGACATCCCAAGATGTAGACTTTCAAGGACTCAGGGATCATTTCCAATGTTGGCGCTGAAGTTCTTCAATCTTCTGCCTGAGGAGATAAGAAGGCTGGGGTCTTCTGACTTCAAGATAAGGATGAGATGTAGGCTGGCATCCAAGCCACTATACTCTGTGGAAGAGTTCATCCATGACGAAGGGACTGAGGCCGTCCACTGATCAAACATAAGGCCTAAGCAACATTGACACAGCCTATCCAGCGACAACTGGTCAAAGGCAACGTAGCGGTAATAATAACCATACATCTAAATTATTTTTATTCTGATAAATATTAATTATTCTACAGACGGACTTTATAAATACATCCTACTTTATATTATAATCATCTATTATGATTCCCAAGTGGGCTATTTGATATTGGTGATTTTTATAGTTTGAAATGCACCTTCAGTCGAGTTTAATTTTTGATTATAAAAATTAACTTCTAAAATTTTCGCTATTATAAAAAGTGTACAAAAATACACTATTTGTAGAGCATTACCAGAGTTGTTTGATTAACATCTTGGTACAAAAATATCTTAAAAATTGCAAACCTTTGTTTCAAGAGTTTCTTTTATACTTTCACAAGGATTAAAGTATTTCCTAGTACCTACATACCGTAGTTAACCATAGTTGGAAATCCTAACAAACCTCCCCCATTACGGCACACCTCACCAAGTATCCTGTTACTTTCTATTATTTTGTATACTTTGCATGTTTTTATTCATGAATAAATATGAAACGTACAGTAATTGAAGAGTACTTTTGCAAAATTGATGATTCAGGATGACATGATGAAAGGTAAAAAAGCAAACCATAAATCATGAACAATTAGAGTGCTAAGTAAAATAAGTGTGAAGCAAAGTTGATAGCCTACTTGCAATATTATCGTTCAGTTGAGATGCCTTTCCACTTACACGCTTCAAAGTTTCCAAACAAGACTTGTTTATCTTGTTCTTTTGTCTTTTTAAATCTTTGAGGTTATGTTTTACATGCTGGGCCAACGAGCTAAAATATAGTAAACCATAGAGCGGCTGTTGGTGTGCTTTCAGCGCTCTCAATGTGTTACACGGCCAACTAAGGGCAGCCATGACAGAGAGAGGCAAGAAGAGCCTCTATTGCCAGTCTGCCACTGCAGGAATAGGTGTGTTTTTATGAGTTGAATTGATTTCTATGACTAAATATTATCATTATGATATTTATGATGATGATGGTATTGCAAACCTGACTGGAATGAACTTATTAGCTTATATTATATGATCATGTTAGGCCGGTATTGTACGGTAATAGTTCTATGACATGAAAAAATATGATTTTGTTCAACTTATTTAGTATGATCTGCATATGACAGAAATATTACCGTCTAATATCGGCCTTGGTTTGTTATTTTTTTTACTATTATACTTTGCCTTCTTCTTTTGAACTTAAGAGTTATATATTATGTAGACAAGTATACCGTAAGCTGGTATCAAAGAAACGTCTTCATAAACTAGTTTTTCGAATCCCCTACTGAAAATAACATAAAAATAATCCAATCTCTAAAATCATAATTTTGCAGTTACGGTATGGCATTTCAACTTAGTAGAGCACTTACGGCTAAGAAGTATTAACAGTATAACTTAGGCTATATTAATTTCACAAAGGCTTCAAGTAAAGCAATTCAAACAGTTAATTTTATGGATGCATAACAACTTTAATACATATATTTAAAATGCTCAATGGAAATTTAATGTAGTATTTATTAAAAATAACTGATTTGCGCCTTGTCTTTTATGCAACTTCCCATTATATCAATAGGGCCATTCAAATTTTCCGCCGCTTTTTGCCTCTCTCTGTCATGGCTGCCCATGTTCAATTCGTAACAGGAATAGCGGCCACTTAGCCACTCTATAGTTTACTATATTTTAGCTCGTTGTCTGAGACCGAGAGTGGTTTGTCACAAACCACTCTCTGTCTCAGATAGCACCGTATTGCGGTCTCCATTTTGCCACTGACTGTACCTTCGACCTATATTATAATTATATGTACCTTCGACCATATTAATGGTCGAAGGATTATACACAGCTGTTACTCAATATAGCAGCTTCTCTTGTCTCAGATACAGAGTAACGGACAGCAACGGTCACAGCTATCACATAGTTATTCAAAAGTATTCTTTGGGTATCTATAGTGAGGTCCACGTTATAATGGCAGTGTGTGATTTGCAATGGTGTTGCTATCCTTGTGTATCATTCAACAAAGCAGATGGCGCTATCTCTTTCATGCATTGCAAGGTTGCCACATCGTTTATCAACAATGTAGAAATTCAACTAATTGACAAAATAGGGTTAAGGTTTAGGTTTTATTTAGGTTATATTCAATAATGTTTTATAAGGATGGGCACAGAGACTACTACTACTTCCTTCTACTATGTGGAATAGGTTAGGTTTTTGCTTTGAAATTGCAATATGCTAGAAGGGGCTAGGGTCAAGGTAGAGTTATGTTTTTTGTTGTTTCAAAGGTTTTATTTAGGTTACATTTGATGATGTTTTATGAGGATAGGTTAGGTTTTTGCTTTGGAATTGCAATATGCTAGAAGGGGCTAGGGTCCAGGTAGGTAGAGTTATGTTGTTTGTTGTTTTATTAAGGTTATATTTAATAATGTCTCATAAGGATAGGTTGGGTTTTTGCTTTGGAATTGCAATATGCTAGAAGGGGCTAGGGTCCAGGTAGAGTTATGTTTTTTGTTGTTTCAAAGGTGAAAGGATAGGTTAGGGGGTTAGGAGTTTGTTTTGAAATCCAAAGTATTGAATGTGAAAAAGTAAGAGGTTAGGTTTTTCAAGTTATATTTAATAATGTTTCATAAGGCTAGGTTAGGTTTTTGCTTAAAAATTGCAATATGCTAGAAGGGGGTAGGGTCCAGGTAGAGTTATGTTTTTTTGTTGTTTCAAAGGTGAAAGGATAGGTTAGGGGGTTAGGGGTTTGTTTTGAAATACAAAGTATTGAATGTGAAAGGGTTAGGGGTTGGGATTTTTCAAGTTATATTTAATAATGTTTTATGAGGCTAGGTTAGGTTTTTGCTTTAAAATTGCAATATGCTAGAAATGGCTAGGGTACAGGTAGAATTATGGTTTTTGATATTTCAAAGGTGAATAGATAGGTTAGGGAAGTTGGGATTTTGCTTTGAAATTGCAATATGCTGGAAGGGATTACGGGTTTTTACCAAGATTTATGTTTATTGATGTTTTAAATATAAAAGGGGAGGTTAAAGGGTTAGGTTTCGGCTTTGAAATGACAATATGCTGACTTAGTTGTAGTGTTTTTTAACATTAGTTAAATAACTACCGTTATATTTTATTAATTATATTATTGAAAAGTACTCTTCCTTTTATTAGATGAAATGATGATAATATGTTGAATATTAAATCGAATTTAATGATAAATCATCATTGGATAATAATATCATCAAAATGGAATGACGGCTCCAGTTACGGTGCTCGGTAACCATCATCACAAAGAACGTTACATTCAAAGAACTGACTGAATGGAACGGGAAAAAACCGTTACTAACGCATGCGCGATACGGTGCTGTCTGAGACCGAGAGTGGTTTGTCTCAATATTCATCTCATTAAATTTAATCTAATAATAATTATCATTTCCTTGATAAAATAATCAATTTAATGTCAAATTGATCAAGAAAATATATTTTTTGATAATTTTCTTGAAAAATTTGCTTTCATGACAGAGATCGGATTTTTATTTTTATACAAACCTGAAATGGCGGCTAATTCAAAAAGCTGTGATACAACAATCCGAATTTCAAAACCACAGAAATTGAGTTATTTATGTAAGTTAGTTATATAATTTGGTAGGTATTCTATTCCAATTTCCTTTGAAAATGATAGAAAAATAGGAATCCCATTTAAAAATAATTAATTTCAATGGATTAATTCTGAAATAACTTTCATTTATATTATTATTTTCACTGGTACGAGTAGGTCTAACCTATATGGGTAGGTAACTTAAGCATGGATGAAGTCTATAGTGAGGTCCACGTTATAATGACAGTATTTCATCAACTTTGGTTTTGCTATCCTTGTCTATCATTCAACAAAGCCGGTGGTACTATCGTTTTCTAGGTCCTCAACGATGCCAATTATGTTTTTGACAGTGTAGAAATATAATTAATCAATGCAGAGAATCGGAATCGCTATTCTTCTATCTTTATTCGCTGCCATTATAATGTGGACCTCACTATAGGATGGTTAGTTATCAACTTTTAAAATGTCATTTCAGGTATTTAAATTTGTGTTCCTCATAAGGTAATGTTTAAAAATTATTTCATTGTTTCAAAAATACATTAATCAATTATACGACTTGTGTACTAAAGTATTTTGATAGAATGAAGAAAAAAAATGGCGGCTGACCCGGGGCAGACTAGTGATCCCATCGAACGACAACCAGACCACAGAATAGCTACATAATGGAAACCTCTAATCAAACGCCTATCTAACCAATGCTTTTTACATGACGCCAATACTAAACTTGTCACGTGACGTTGGGAAGTTCCAAACCTGGACGACATCGCTATTCTTCTATCTTTATCCTCTTCCATAATAACATGGACCACACTATAGTTTTAATTTCTAACAAAATGATGCAGTCACATGTCGTGGTCTTGGTGCACTCAAATCTTAGTTAGATTGACACCTTCCATTTTGTGTGTATTCTGTGGCTGAACGGTTGCTCATGAATCATGACTGACAGATGTTTCCCCTGTTGATCATATTTTGTAAACAAAACTAGAACTTAACCTATTTCATTGTAATCAATTAAAATGGAAAACCATCAGGTGATTGGAGTAGTTTTAAATGCTTTGTAAAATATTTTAAATGTTATTGAATTTATGTAATCATGCATTTTCTGCTCCCAAATAAATTATAATGGTGTCCATTATTTGTAAACAACCTCATATTCAGCCATGTCTGTTCATGTTCAGCTACTCTATTTACGTTTTTCCATTGGTGGAAAAGTATGATTAACTGATCAGTGAACGAACCAGATATGATGTATTTTTTTTCTTATCAGTTAGACCAAAGACCTTGAAGAGGTATAAACGCACAATACCTATGCCTTCCCAATGCTAGCTTTTACTTGAAATTAAAGGTTCCATTGAGGTATTTCAGCACAAGATATTATATAATATATATTTTTTGTAATATTATAGATCACAAAAATCTTCAAGATCTTTAGTATGTAATAATCTTCCAGGCTGTTCCCTTAATGGCCGATTTCAATTCCAAATAATCTAGCGCTGCATATGAGTCTATGCATCGTTCAACGAGAAAACAGTACTTTGTTCAGAGCCACGTTCACTCACCGATCTCATCGTTCACTCACCGATCAGTGGCTTTGAACTCAACCATTGTATACTGTGACCAGACATCGACCGGTCTCTGCTGTTTGGCGCGTAGTTTTGAATATTCGGATGGCGCGAATATTTGAATAAAACACACACACACACACACACACACACTGGTGTGACACTAAACGTAGGTTATGTTTTGCAAAACAAACATTGCTCATGCTGTAATAAAATGACAATAATTATTATGATGCACCAAACATTGTAGGGCCAGTTGCTGCGGTTGTTGTGGAGGAAATCCTTTAAGGGTTTTCAATGAATTATTCCAACAGAAACGTAATAATACGAAACCTCACAACTTGGGTTATTTTGAAATTATAATATCACTTTGTAATATGAGTGAGTTTAAGAGCCATTTTAGAATGTCTTGGCAAACCATGCAGATAAAAGATTCCATACTATTATCATCAGAATCTTTCCACTGAAATTTTGTAAACATGGTTAATGTAGCAATATTCTATTCTCAGGTCACCTACTGAAAACAGACCAAGTGGGTCGCGGTGTAGATTTTGGATTCTTGTTTAATAATCATGAATAGGTAGGTATATTATAGGCCTATATTTTTTGGCATCGTCAGAAACCACTGCACAGGTCTTCATTGAATGAAAATAATACCATTTTCCCTAAAAATATATTTTGGCTGCTTTTAAATTGTATAAAAATAAAAACAAAAACTGATTCACTTTTGACATTTTAAAAGAACCAAAATGAGTTTAGAAATAGAGCCAACATTACATTTTCTAAACCAAACTTTTATAAAAACATTTTGAGAGACTAATTTCTGTTGTTGCACCATTTCTCTTGAGTTGTTACTCATCTCAAGTAGCTGGTTTGCTATTTTATTCAAAATTTACTATCTTTTTAATTTTTTATAATGAAATCATAGTGCTGTAGACTATTTTAAATTCTTATAATTTATTTCCAATGACCAGGCATTCCTGGATAGATCGATCGCGTCTTCAGTTATAGGATGGTTATAGTTGACTAGGCCTAACTATAGGCCCGCCACAAAGTAGACCCACGCTAATCCATGGAAAGCAACCCACGCCGTGGGATGTTTTGTAGGCCTAAACCATTGCTAAGCTTTTCCAGACATCTGTGTAATACATGCAATGAATAATCCACTTGTCAGCTGATTGATTATGAATAATTCTATAGCAATGGTTTACAAAACATCCCACGGCGGCGTGGGTTGCTTTTCGTGGATTAGCGTGGGTCTACTTTGCGGCGGGCCATATGAGCGTATAATAGAGGTACTGTAAGATATAGCCCATACGAAAAACCAAACATGGTGTATTTCAAATCAAAAATTGGAAGATTGTTTTTTTTTTATTAAATTCCAATTTTACGAAGATTAACATCAACATTTTCAGGTGCTCTTAGAAGTTATAGGAAGGAGAATTAATCAGCCTGCAAATATAAAAATACCTCTTGAGGAGAAAATACTTTTTACAGTTTGGAGGTTGAGCAAATCAGAGACATTCTTAGCTGCTGATGACAGATATAATTTTTCTCAAAGTACTGCTCATAGAACATTCTATGAGATAGTGGATGTCATTGCAGCTTCAGTAGATGAACATGGTCGACACTCTCGCAGCAACAAAAGTCATCTGATGTAACTAATAACAGCCTTTACTAACTCCATAACTTGTGCTTGCTACATAAGAACTTCCTTTAATACAAGATTATCACCCGGTTGCACAACGGTCTATAACTTTTAATCACAAATAAATTTCACTTTTGTTGCCTCAGTGGTCCACACATGACCCTCTGTGGTGACTTCTGTAACATAAAGAGAACAATAATGAACAATGATATTAAAAGATCATTAAGTAGTGAACATGATTGACATCCATAAGGTAGGCCTACTAAGCATTATGTTACAATTACTAGTAGTGCAGTCTATTATATACAGTGGTGCTTGCAAAATATATTGTAGTTTTGAATTTTCAATATGATATAAATCACTCTCAAACAGGCTGTATCAGTGCCACTTTTTTGAAATTGTTCAAGGAGGAAACTTCAAGCTTGGCTACAAAATCTTACAGAAGCTTGATAAATTACACCGGAAGAGTAGCTCAAATAATGTTATAATCATGAACATATAACATAGAAGAAACGCGTCTATAGTGAGGTCACGTTATATTGGCAGTGAAGTAATATAGAAGAACAACGTTGCCGATTCTCTGCCTAGTCACTGCCTTTTATAGAGGATAGCTGATACCAGTATATCTTATGTAATATCAATTGTTCATTCTTCTTTAGAACAATCAATTTATTGTACTCATCAAGTAAATTTACTTTTCAATAAATTATACACTTGCATAATTAGATTGAACATTTTGTTAATAATTAACTATTATTGGATATATTACTTCTACATTGTAAAAAAACTGGCAAAAGGACAGCAACACCAATGTTAATCAAATACTGTCATTCAATCAATTACTGACTATCCTATGGAAAATTAAAGGTTACAAATTTTCCTAAACATTTCATAGAGATTTCCTATACTGTGAGTCTTCTAGGTTGTTCTCTGTATATTCTTTAGTATTGAAAAGACAGACTTCTTTCAATTGTGGAGTAGCTGGTTCAAGTTTTCAAAATGCAATGGGTTTAAAGCTGCATATCATACACCAAAGTTTTAACAGATTCTTCTATAAAAAAGTTGTTAATTATCTTTAAAAATTTGATGTTCTCAAACAATGTGGAGCAACAAAAGCTGTCAAATTTTCGCTTAGAGAACATAGCTTGCATGGACTTGTAATGAAGGAAAATTTTGTTGGCAACTTTCTCAGTGTTTTCGACAATGTATGGAAAACAAGAATCATGTTAGATAGAGGGATTTTAACAATTTGAGGAAGCAATGTTGTTGTGATTCTAACATATTGCCATAATTTGTTGAAAACTTTGAATGACAACTCTGCTAATGTAAAAGCTCCAAGTTTTTAGCATGGCTTAAATTATCACAGTCTCTACAAAAATAGCAGCAGAATATGGTAGAATTATTTATACCAATGTGACTACTATCACTAATCGTTATTATGTGATAGAAATTATATTATAAGAGGATTGCATGGAAGCGGCTTACCTGCTGCTACACCAGCCATCTCGATGTGGCCATAGTTTTCTTTCAGATAGGACTGGAAGAAGTCCGAGCTGCCTGTAAAACAAAAATCATAAAGTTTCAGTACTTGAGCTGTTGAATTTAAATTTAAATCAATCTCTATGAAATGCAGGGGACCTGCATAGCAAATAAAATTATTCTTATAGAAAGCAAGAGATATTTTTTATAATATTTATAATGCATAGGCCTATTCCATAGAATAACAAACTTTCTAATGAAATGAAAATGAGTGAAGCTTATTGGGTTTAAGTTTTTGTTTAGCCGATTAAGTATTCTGAAATTTGATAATGAAATTCTATTATTTTTTTAATAAACTAGGCCATAAACAAAATATTGAAAAGTATACATATGAATTCATACTATAAGTAGTATCCTACAACTATATTCCTTCAAATAAACTTGATAATTCTATAAGACAAGTGATCGGTTGAATGCCTGTTTGAAAGACTACGAAAGGATGATAATATCTTCAACGAACTTGGAGGGCATTCCTATTCTATAAATTAAACTCTCATACACTTAAAACAGGATAATGTGTGGTGAATTCCAATTCTTTTCAATATCCACATTATTTTCCTTTAACCGGAGAAAATAATAATTGGGCATAATTATTTAAAAATAATTTTTCAAATTGCAATTTATTCAGTTTTTAATGCATTTATGATGTGAGTGTTATACTATCACGATCACCCCATACTCTCTTTTGTTCCACATTGGGGCTTTCTACCACATAGAGTGTGAGTGATGTATTTGTGATAAAAATTATGTTTCTAGATTCTGCCTTGGTCACTGAGTAGAAATAATTTTGAATCCAAAGTTCTTTATCGAAAATTCAATTGAAATTTAATTGTTGATCAATCCAATTGATTGTTTATAACATATAACAAATAAAATCATCAAATATCATAATATAATATCATAAGGAAGGAAGTGGTGCGCTTAACATCTTCATCCATCAATCATGCACATTCTCCTTCTGATGGAATGCCCTGCACTAACAACCTTTATTCTCTGCAACCGCACTTGATTTCATTTTTATCAAATTAATATTAGCTATTCCTTTATAATAACTTCTGCATTGAGATTGGTATTAGAATCAGTTTTGAAAGGATAGATATTGGCTGAGTTTGCAGAAGAATATCACAATGAACAAAGGAAACAGCTCGAATGTGTACAACGTAATAAATAACGAGGAAGCTCAATATAACTATCAAAGTATTCAAGCCAAGCCTAATTATTATGATTATAAAACAGTGATTGTAAAACTATAGGTCTATAATTTTCATTTAAAGTATTACTAGGAGAAATAGGCTTCATTCAGTACTTTTTTCCACTCTATAATTGTTGGGATATTAAAACTTTGAATAAAAAGCCTCCAGTAGAAAACCTTTGAGGCCATTCATCTTTTCAAATGTAGCCAAATTAAATCTATTCATTTCTTCTACGAATATCCCTTCTCGTGGTATCAAATGAGAGTTCTCTATCTCCAAACCGGTATGCCCTTACATTATCTAGCATTCTGGAAGATCTAGGAGTTCAAAATTGATGAATTTGTAAAAAAATGAAGATAAATATTGTATAAATCGTAGGAGATGTTGATGGGACTTGAAAGTTATGTATATTTTTTGGAAAAAGACTTACAAAGTTGCTCAAGAAAAATAAAGATGAATATTGTATATGACCGTAACACACAGACTATCACCTGCTCAAAGTATGTGGATATGTGTACCTGGATTAAGATTATTGATATATTTTTTCCTGGATTAAGAGTGCACTTCTAAAGGGTTAAAGATGTTGAACCGGCAAGATATTATCATAGAGAAACAATAGCGTAAGGTTATACTATCCTTTCTCTATGATATTATACACTGATTCTATGTAGGCCTAATCTACAGTCGGCTACACAGACAAGATATCAAGGATTTTGAGAGAAATAATATTAGGCCTATACTCTAATTAATGTTTTCACGTTTTTAATTCCTTATTCAATGATCGATTCATCAAATTCATCAGCATTGAGTAATTGAATTACAAAAGAGCCAGGGAAAGCATGTTAATTTTCAATAAGAGAGCAACAGGTATTCGATGTGCAGGCTCTTACAAAATCGATTATTCTGGAAGATCAAGCCATCCAAAAGTATCAAATTTATAAAAAAATTGAAGGTAAATATTGTATAAATCATAGGGAATGTCGATGGGACTTGAAAGTTATGTACTTTTTGAAAAAAAAGGCTTACAAAGTTGCTCAAGTTGCACCAATGACGTCATACCGACCAGCTGGTTTGGATTTGTTACTGTGCATCTTTTCGTGGCCACTACCTTGTATTCTAGGTATATTGCTTTAAACTGTAAAGTAATTATTAACTTTGAATATTATGATATACCATTTCATGTCAACAAATCAGATTATTTTCATCAGGTCAATTAAAATTTCTAGATTTCTCGCGAGATACGGTAAGGTAATTAATTACACAGCTGATCTCCCACACAGGCACACGCATCTTATGTTATCAACAGACGAAAGAATTATCATCTGTTTTTCCAAGGATGAATTATCCTTTTCATGTCCTTCAGCAAGTTTTCCCAGGGATGAGACCTAGTGCAATCGAATTTTTATGTCATAAACCTACTATGTTCCAAATTTCGTGAAAATTGTTAGAGCTGTTTTTGAGATCAGATGAACATAAATAACCATATAAATATCCAGATTACCAGATATAAAAGTATTCAGATATAAATATATATACAGAAATTCCTTGCTTAATTGACCGAGCGAAGTGAGGTCTAAGATTCAAGTCGACGGTTTGGCATTTCTCTTAATGTTTAAATGTTGTAACGTTATTTTTTCAGTAACGTGTTGCCCTGCTTGGCTGCAGTCGGTAGAGCATGATTTGTAAGATATATAACCTTTTTTGTGGTTCCTAGAATAGTAATAATACCAATTTCTCACTGGCTCTCCCAGGAGCTCCCGCAGTTCTCTGCTTTTGCTGGTTACTGACGTCGGCCGCTCCAACAGTTCACAATTTCTGTGACTGATTTGTTGTATTCCGCAAATACAGATGCAATAGAATGTAGACAGATATAAGGGCTCTGATTATCGTGCGAGACGATGCGACACCGCCACCAATGCCACTCGCCACCATTCACCAAAGTGGTCAGCAATGAAAAATGATACCGAGTGGAATCAAAGGCGATATTCTATCAGAATACCTTATAAATTCTATGAATTTATGTGCTGCAACTTACTACTATGACCTTGAGATTCTTCGAATCAGATTTGTTGATACTGGATAATTTATATAAATCTCGGGAACGTATTATTTCCAAAGATTTGATAATCAATGCTGCATATCGCTGTCTTATCCAACTTATTCGGTGAAGAATATAGTCGGATGGTAATCTTAATAATATTTCAATACTGGTAACTAAATAGATTATAGCGAGATTGGTCATGCATGGAGATAGGGAAATGAAGAAAGGGTACACCATTCAACTAATGACACAAATATATTACATAAAATATCAACGAATAAATAAATATATAGAGCAACAAGTATAAAAAATAGATAAAGAACAAATATATATATATATATATATATATATATATATATATATATATATGTTGCACATTCACGGCGAAACGCGGTAATAGATTATCATGAAATTTTACAGGTATGTTCCTTTTTAAATTGCGCGTCGACGTAAATATACAAGGTTTTTGGAAATTTTGCATTTCAAGTATAATATAAAAGGAAAAAGGAGCCTCCTTCATACGCCAATATTAGAGTAAAAATCAGACTAGAATTATTCATTATAAATCAGCTGTCTAGTAGACTACTAGTAGTTCTGTGAACAGTAGACCTCGCGCTCAGTAAGTTACATGTTACATAGTTAAGACCTGTTTTTATGTTTTTTTCAAAAATTAATGAATAATTTATCAATTTAAAATGTCTAGAAAAAATCCTAAATAAACATAGAGCTTTCTGTCCTATCGTACCATGACGTGTCGTCCCGGAATGTGAATGTGAGCAGGACCTCCTAAATACCGGACCTAAGCATACAAACAAGATGGCCGCCATGTTTGGTGGAATATCTTACTGCCATCAGCTAGGTTCCAGCTCTGTCTAAAAACTTATTACTGTTCGAAATCATTTTTAAGAATTTAAATAAGGTTTAGTTAAATTAATTTAATTAAGGTTTATTAAAGAAGTAATTATTTGATAGAGTAACTGGACTTTATTTATTCTCATGCACATAGCATTCATAGCAATTCTCATGCACATAGCTTATAATTATCGTTATTTTATTCTAGCCTAAGAATTCAATGTTCTCAATTTTCGTGATTTTGCTTGCTGGGGCAACTGATTATTATTCTTCATGTTGCAGTAATTGTTTCAGAAATATATTGCCAAATACCTTTACACATGATTTAATTGTGTTGTAAGAAGGTTGATTTGGAAAAATTGTAGGGAAGGCACAATCACATAGTTTTACTTTTTTTCTTGGAACAGTCACATAAGAACTATCTTTACACAAAAACTTGTCTTCTTTAATAATGTCTGATGCTCTAAATTGATTGATACACACAGCCGAATTGTTGGTGACTCTAGAATCTTTCCACACCTTGTCCATTTTTTCCTCAGCTCTTTATCTTTGGGAAAAGTAAGTATTGTCACTAAGGGGGTTTTTCTATAATATAGTTAGATTTACACCCAGGAACACAACAATTTCTAGGCATGTTCAATTGAAACTGTTCATAGGCCTACTCATTGTAGCATGTTGTTATAAAGCTAAATGTTGAGTTACAGATAATAAAAAAAAATCAATCTAGGCTATGGTTGAATATTATAAAATTATTGTTGATTAAAACACTTTGAACACTCACTATACATTTTGAATTCTTAGAACTTTACTATTCAAAATTTGAATGTATTAAACATTTACTAAAAACTTTGAATACTAAAAAAATCTAATTCGAATCTCTATTGCATATTAGATAATTATAAAATGATAATTGCGATGAATTATAAAACTCGTAAATATTATAAAGCCCGTGACAATTTTAAACAAACTTCAATTAACTACAACTTAATACAAAAAACTGATGACAACATAATATCAGTGTCAGCTGAGTTGAGACCCCACCAAATATCAGCGCCATTTTACTAAATTTTCACACAGGCGCAGGTCCGGTATTTAGGAGGTCCTGGTGTGAGTGCTGTTATCAGGTCTGGCTGCAACTCTCTACAACGTTGATGGAAAGATACATTTTCAAGATGTTTGATGTTTTTGAATGGGTAGTAGATGGTAGATGACAGTAAAATAGGCACTCTTTCTAGATTATAGTTCTATAGTAACATATGATAAGGACATTTCAATTATTATAATTAAGAGATTGGGAGAAGAAGAATATACATGCTAAAAGACGTACTTTAAACCCATAGAAACCAAGTTTTGTTGCAATCCGTCCAGTAGTTTTACAGAAATCGTGATCAGTGAGTCAGTGAGATAAGAATTTTATAAGTATAGATTACTGTTTTTGAGTTCTCTACAAAAAATCTGGTGTGGTGCACTCACACAACTTCCTTGCCGTTATGAAAATTGATCACTTGACGCTAGTGTTCACGCGCATCTCAAGTCTACTATTCAAAGATCTAAGCCAGCTGGTGACAGGACAATAACGCTGCGGACACATGAAGTCTGCTATCTCTTCATAGTGATTCAATAGAATCAACACTTGCCAACAGTTTGCAAATTGAATAATCTTATTTTCTCGAACTTCGAGTTTATTTTCAATTTTAGGTGAAAATGTTACAGAACATTAATTGTAGAGATTTCTTATGATCAATCCTTTCATTTTGAAATTTTTTGTTCAAATTGTATCTGAAGCCTGATGATTGAGAATCTAAAATCAAACTTTGAATAGATGGGGCGGAGCTCCAGAAATTTTCACAGATATGGGATTTGTGGCAGTTGATAGATCTCATCAATGACAATTTTAGGTATAGGCCTACATTTGACAAAGTCGTTGGAGCGGTTTTTCGAGAAAATCGCGGAAAAACCTGTTTTTGACAACATTTTCGCCATTTTAGCCGCCATCTTGAATTGCATTTGATCGAAATTGTTCGTGTCAGATCCTCATAGTGTAAGGACCTTGAGTTCCAAATATTTCAAGTCATGACGTTAATTGGGAGATGAGATATGTACACAGACGCACGTACAATCACACACACACACACACACACACACACACACACACACACACACACACACACACACACACACACACACACACACACACACACACACACACACACACCAACACACACACACACACACAACACACACACACACACACCACACACCACACACACACACACACACACACACACACACCACACACACACACACACACACACACACACACACACACACACACACACACACACACACACACACCACACACACACACACACACACACACACACACACACACACACACACACACACACACACACACCACACACACACACACATACATACATACATACATACATACATACATACATACATACATACATATAGACCAATACCCAAAAAACACTTTTCGGACTCAGGGGACCTTGAAAAGTGAAGAAATTTAGAAATTGGGGTACCTTAATTTTTTTAGAAAGCAATACTTTCCTTATCTATGGTAATAGGGCAAGGAAAGTAAAAATGTATACTAGAATCAATTCTGTAGAATCAATAAACTTATTCTCGAATCAATCAAAGTAAAGAATGAAAAATAACTTTTTGTGTAGTTGAGAAGTTGATATTGTGGTAATTATTCATATTGAATGAAAAAGACTAAGAAATTGTCAAAAAACCACTGATTTATTGATAATTAGAAAGACTGGTTTCGGTTATTACACTATTGTCAATCTCTGATAAACAATCAGAGATTTGATTTTATCAGAGATTGACAATGGTGTAATAACCGAAACCGGTCTTTCTAATTATCAATAAATCAGTGGTTTTTTTGACAATTTCTTAGTCTTTTTCATTCAAAATGAAAAATAAATAAATGTGAGGCATCAATATCATAAAATACAGCGCCTTATAATATCAAATGAAAAAAAATACAGTACAAATGACTCATATTTATACTAAATTTCAATTATGATATCCTATTCAGTTACGGTACTGTTCGATGAGTGGTTTTCGATTACGAGTTCGATCAGTGAATGTTAACACTATTCTTATCACTATCACTAATTGTTTCGTAGTATGCTTACCAAGGATTCCATGATTGAGAAGCCTTTATAGCATTCAATCATACACACAAGATTGAGAATAATGTGCGAGAAAGTCTCAGATCATGCTCTTTTCGAGTCTCTACAATGCGGACTGTAGTACTGGAACCGGCCAAGAAAATTACAAAATAGCGTGCTCTCTCTGATTCTCTTTTGTGATCAAAACTCCAAGGGTTCGTGAAAACTTACATTCAAGTTAGTGAGCTTCCATTCTAGAGGTGATGAACTCCATGAACATCAAGTATAACAGCTATTAAGATGTTATTGTTGATCAAACACCTAGAACCACTGAATAAATACATTACCGTACAATGAAGTTGATAGATAAACTTCTTTATAGTCCTCGATGTACTAAGTACAGTTGTAGGACAAACTTCAAACTACACTTCAGGTCTATTAAGTCAAATAGAGAGTGAATACTTATAATTGAAGCGAGACTTTTGAGTATACTATTAAATTGTTGATTAACTCAAATAATATAATAATAGAACATCATACTGAAGAATTGAAGAATTCTTAGAACTATTGATGAGAGGAATCGTTGAGTAAAATGATAAAAAAAATTGTCGGGCCCGTCCGGGATTTGAACCCGGGACCTCCTGCACCCAAAGCAGGAATCATACCCCTAGACCAACGGGCCTTGATGATTGGTAATTGTTAGTATTAAATGAGATATGAAAATGTGCGCTAGGTGGAAATGATGACCTTGTTCAGTGCACATTTCAAGAAATGAAAGTGAAAGCGATTCAAGAGGTGAATTTGTTCTGGTTACATTAATAGCTCCTAGAACACGCTCTGCACGCTGTGCTAATATTGTCATAGAACAGTGTTCTCACTCTTTGTAAAACTATGTTCAAATTGTCAGCACCAAAATATAACATATGACTTATGAAATTATTGAACAACTGTTATAGAGTTCCTACTTTCAAATCAAGGCCAAAATCGTTGTCCGTTTGTATGTTCTACAATAGCTTGCGAACGCTTTGATCCAAATAAATTTCGAACACATATTTTTCCAGCCTTTTTACAGATCTAGTTCATTGGACAACAAAATTCATTGACTCCTCCGTCCTTTTTCAGACAAAAAAGGATATCAGGTTTTTTAAAATACCTCTCAGAAGATAGCCCAGTCAACAAAGTGTTATAGAGGGAAAAATTAGTTCCAAATTTCAAGTCATGACATTAATTGGGAGATGAGATATGTACACACACACACACACACACCACACACACATACATACAGACCAATACCCGATGTAGAAGTATTGGTGTATACTATTGAATAACTACGTTTATATTTAAATGAGAATTTAATAATCTGACTCCAATAGATAAAACTACAAATAATACAGTACAATCACATTATTGGCAGGCCAGCTACAGGAGACTTTCGGTAAGCACGTGTTTTCGATAGGAATCTTGCAACTCGACTGTCTCCTTGTGGAAGGTCTAATATCTATTAGAGGGAAAGGGAGGTGGAAGTTACAAAAATAGGAAAGAGAGTGGGAGTGTAAAGAGTGAGACAAAGGAGGAATGGATGTGAGTTGTGAGGGGTGGAAATACTATGCAGGTATGTGTTGGTGCGACGGACTTGAACGGAAGGACCTTGGACAATGGTAACAGAATTCAATTCAAATTCAATTCAAATTCAGAATGGAAAGCAATAGGGGAGTGCAAGGTTACTGCAAGGGTTCAATATGCAAACAATAAGCAATACAAATACACAGATGGAATACAAATATATATACCGTTTTTGAGTATAGGCTCTGTTCTGAACAAAGCTCAGGCTAGAGCTACCAGAGGACTGTAATTTACTATTCAAATAATCAAATACAGACAAGGGGCAAAATTTAATCTTCAATTTGAGTCAGGTTATTTGTACAGTTAAACTCTGCATTAATGAACAATAAAAAAAAGCAAAAACTCACCAGATTATATCCAATCTTGACTACTTGCCCATCGAAGCCTTTATTAGGTGTTTTGATCAGGTTCAGGGTGGGATGAAATCTGGGAAAAAGACAGGTTTGCTTCCGGGCTGCCTTTTTGCATTGATTCTGTGTTCAACTTGCAGGTCATACACTGTGTTTCGAACAAAGCTCAAACTGGATTCTTTATAAATTCAAATCCGATTCAAATTAATTCAATTCAATACTATTTACACTGTTATATTCATAATTCACACACACGACACTCAAACAATCATTTACAAGAAATTTCCGATCGAAATTACATGACAAAATACAAACTCGGTCTTGCACAACAAGATGGGGTGACTAGACAAGATACTGGGCTTTTAACAACGACAAGGGCAAAACAGCAGGATGATCTGCGCTGGCGCAAACAAGCCTGCTATTGGCAGAACTGCAGTCTGGGATTTTGGCGCTACAGTTCGAATTCTCTGGCCAGACCATACCCCCGCCTCTGAAAAACTATTTTCCAGCTAAGTTACAAAAACTGAAAAAAACCACAGAAAGGAAAAAATCCAGACATGCCAAAAAGAACAAAAAACACCAACACCAAAAAACAACACAAAGAAAAAATGCAACAAGCACAACAACTATTGAGTTGGGAGTGGATATAATTGCATTATTACTAGGTCGAACACAGAAACAACAATTACACTTAAAGACACAAATACGAATAATAGAGCGAGCAGACAGTATCCAGAATTTCTGTCTGATCAAGGACAACAATAACGAAGGTCCAGCATGACAATTCTTCTTGTGATGATAATCAATCAACATCGATACAAAAGCGTCGGATTTTGGTAAGATCATATGATGACAAGTCTCAAATTCCAGTCCAGCATAAGACAAACGACCGCCGACGCGAATCACACCTCTATCAATGAATGGAGACAGGCGACATAGGCGCATAGAACAATCTTCTCCCTTCTCTAATCGCACAAATTCAGATGAAAAATGTATCTTCTGTACCACTTTACATAGATACCTCTCAGCAACATCGAAGTCTGATTCTTCTGATTGGGGTAAGATTCGTAAGAATTTGAGAACAAGAATTACAATTCTCAAAAGACGACCATAATCCGAACAACGACCAATCAATGAATATACTGCATTGCTGTTACAATCAGGAGATTTTGTGACTGTCAACACTGACGGTTTTTTCGCCTCTGGTGGATCCACGATCTCTTCCATTCGAGTTCGGATGGGCCAATTGCATTCGTCCTCTGCTATCCATGATGGACCTGAAAGCCACAACGGAAAGTTCACAAGCTCAACTGGTGATAAACCTCTAGACAAACAGTCAGCGGGATTTTCAATTCCGGCAACATGCATCCACTCCTGTATACAAGAATCCTGTATTTTTGCGACGCGATTACCAACAAAAGTTTGCCATTTCGCGGATGGAGCATTAATCCAACACAAGGTGACTGTAGAATCAGAGAGTGCGACAATACGAGACACGTGACAACGTTCACTAATAATAGTGACTACTGAATTCATGAGTTCTGCCAACAAGAGGGCCGCACACAACTCCAAACGAGGTATTGAAACAACTTTAGATGGTGCTACCTTGGACTTTGAACACAATAATACAACTCTTGGCTCCTCGCTCTCCTTCTGCGACTTCACATAGATAACTGCACCATAACCAGACAATGATGCATCACAAAAACCAATCAAACTGATGTGAGAATCCTGAAACAAACCAACGTGACGTGGAACAGCAAATTTCAACAAAAGAGGCAACTCTTTTTGACAATTCTCCCAAAGAGTGCATATAGACTCAGGCGGCTTCTTGTCCCAATCCACTCCTAATTTCCACAGTTTCTGGACAAGACATTTTAGAAATAATGTAAACGGTGACAAGAGACCAAGTGGATCATAGATATGAGCCATCACTGACAGAATAGAATGCTTAGTAGTGACGACCTCACCACTCTTGACTGAAAACTGAAACAGATCAGTACTAGGTTGCCAATTCAATCCCAAGATAGCCAAGGAGTTGTCTGCTTCGAAATCCTTGTACGAAAACGATTTCTCTTCCTCCGAGAATTTCTCCAACATTGATGGTGAATTTGAAGTCCACTTTGTGAGCAAGAAACCTCCTCCCTCAAACAGCTGCTTGGACTGACGATACAGCTCCGCCAAAGTGCCAAATATGGAGAGCTTGAAACACCAAAAACAACACAATTGAGCTGATAAATTTCGATCGGATCCTCCGGCGAAAATCTCCACAATATATGCTGATAACGACGGCAGGAATCCTCTACTAATATCTGTCGATACATTTGTTTAATGTCGGCAGTTAGTGCGATTGGGAACAAACGAAAATTAACTAACAAAACAAAAATGTCAGTCCCGATGATGTTCTGGGACCAGCATCAAATACAATTCGGATGGGCGTGGTAGTGCTGCATGCTTTCACGATGGAGTGATGCGGTATGTAGTAACCACCTCGGTCTGTCTGATCTGCTACAAACGACATGTGACCCTGACGTAGGTAATCGATCAATCATTGTCATTGCTGTCAAGCTCTAATTGTCTCTCCAAAGTCAGCAGTCTGCGTTCGGCGACAGCATACGAATCTCCCAAGCTGCTGGGCGGCTCCGCAAATGACAAGGCAACAACAAAACGACCAGAATTCACACGATGTACAGACTTCCGAAAATTTACCTCACACTCCAACTCTTCCGGTTTCAGTTGACAGCTTGGTGCAGGGCACAATTCCAACTCCCAAAAACGTTCCACAAAACAATACAACGATGGACTACTAACAAATGGACTACAGATGGCTGTAAAACAATTCGACACATTCGTTGTTGAAGTGAGAATCGGCACTCTCCCCATCAGAATGTGACCAAAGACACTATTAACAGTCATCAATTCGTGCGATTCACCTATACTAGGACTCCCACGTAGCAAGTGAGGAACTAACTCCGCACCAATGATGCCATCTATTCTACTAGGTAGGTAGAATTTGTCGTCAGCCAGTGTGAGATTTTCAAGATGATGAAGTTTGGATCTGTCGATTTCACAAGAAGGCAACTTGTCGATGATTTTATCTACCACTGTGGCATCCATCGAAAACTTGATGGTAGGATCCAACTTCGACTGAATCGACACACAAGTACGACCTCGAACTTCACTAGTACCACCACCGAATCCACGAACAACGGTTTTCATGGGCTGGAATGGTAGTCTCAAACGCCGACACAATTTTGCTGTAACAAAATGACACTGACTCCCGGTGTCAACCAAGAAACGAACATCACAAAGCTGATCATTACAATCTCGAACATGTGCAATGACGGTCGACAACACAACGGTCGAATTTTCTACATAATTGGATGTAGAACAACAACTAATAGGTGATGTGCCACCTGCCTTGGAGTTCGACGAGGACACAACACCTTCATTGAAACTTGATCTGGAAAAGTGCAATAAAGAATGATGAGATTCTCGACATTGAGCACACTGAGTTTTACTACGACAATCTCTACTCAAATGATCCACATCAAGACAACGAAGACAACAAAACTTTCCTCTAATCAAACAATAACGATCCCAAGGAGTCATTTTCATGAAACTTGCACAATCTACTAACCGATGACCCGGTTTTGAGCACTTCAGACAATTGGGATTTTTACTAGATGCATCGTCAGATGAATCATTAGATTGAACCACAAACACCTTTGATTTATTACCTTTTTTGTGCCTCATATTAAACGATTCAGTCTGTTTCTCATCAGAAGGAAGAGTCTTAATTTGCTTTTCAATGAATTTGACATAATCAGTATAAGTTGGCATAGCCTTGTCACGGACGGCCGATTCAAAATTTCTACGAGAACTTGGATCCAGCAATCTCAAGCCATGATAGAGGAATATCGAGTCTGACAAATTAGTGAGTAGCAATCTCTTCACTGCATTGATTGAACTGCAAAACCCATCCAAAATCGCAATACAATCTGCCTTTGATTCTGATTTTATTGGACGAAATTCTAAAATTTGTTTGAAATAGGCATCGACTTGCACCCATGGATTGTTATAGCGGGTCAATAATGTCTGCCAAATTATTTGATAATTGTTAGCCAATGGTGGCAAATGACGACAAATATTTGCTGCTTGTCCAGTAAGTCTACTTACAAGATATTGGACCTTCTGCTGATCGTTCAAACTCTTGTTGTCATGTACCAATGCCTTAAATAGTTCATAAAACACCGACCATTGAGTCTGGTTCCCATCAAATTTCGGAAGGTCGATTTTAGGCAGTACCGACTCAGACATGACCAGCTGTGCACTAGCTGCTGTAGCTGCCGAAGATTGAGCAATAGCATCAGTCGCCTCTTTCTGTTTGAGAGTGTTAGCCGCTACTTCAATATACTGAAACAGATCTAGGTGTGAGTCGTTGAATGCTATAACATGATCTTTATTCAACTGAAGTTCCAACTCATTAACCACTAATTCTGTCTTTTCATAATCCGAAATGGTCTGAGACACCCGAGGATACAAGATTGAAAATTGCTCAGCAACTTTTGGATCAGAGACATTTTTAGACAGTTCATAAATTCTTTGCAATCTGGCATAAATTGTTCCAGTTTAGCGCAATACACCCTGATTTGTTCCTGTAATTTTTCCTCCATCTTGAACTCATACACAAAACAATTCAGCCCCGACAATACAAACAACAGACAATAAAACAAGAATGAGTTCAAAACTAGATGAAAGGAAGAATCACGACTAGTCAGTTATCAAAGTTAAACTTTGATTATCAATTCACAAGATAAGTTACTGCTGAAGACAAAACTATATGATTAGATTATGTTCTTCCAACAACTCACAAACAAACGATAACTTGTTGAATTGAACAAACAAATTCATGCTGGTGATTAACCTTCACTAACATGTATAACAAAGTGGACAATACAAATTCCAACAAACAAACAAATTCCCGAAAAAGAGCACAATGAGCCTAGTTTCAGGAAAATTACAATTTTAACTGAAATAAATTTAATTTCAGACAAATACAAATTGACAAGAAACCTTGCTTTTAGAACAAGGCTACAACAAACTAAGTTGAGCATAGATCAGACCATTCTCAACATGCCAACATTGGACAAATACGAAACTGCTTAAATCCAATGTGTGTGAATTAATCAACAAATTACAAATTTAAATTCATCACGGCCTGGCAGGACCAAGAAATGTTCTGAACAAAGCTCAGGCTAGAGCTACCAGAGGACTGTAATTTACTATTCAAATAATCAAATACAAACAAGGGGCAAAATTTAATCTTCAATTTGAGCCAGGTTATTTGTACAGTTAAACTCTGCATTAATGAACAATAAAAAAGAGCAAAAACTCACCAGATTTAATCTAATCTTGACTACTTGCCCATCGAAGCCTTTATTAGGTGTTTTGATCAGGTTCAGGGTGGGATGAAATCTGGGAAAAAGACAGGTTTGCTTCTGGGCTGCCTTTTCGCATTGATTCTGTGTTCAACTTGCAGGTCATGCACTGTGTTTCGAACAAAGCTCAAACTGGATTCTTTATAAATTCAAATCCGATTCAAATTAATTCAATTCAATACTATTTACGCTGTTATATTCATAATTCACACACACAACACTCAAACAATCATTTACAAGAAATTTCCGATCGAAATTACATGACAAAATACAAACTCGGCCTTGCACAACAAGACGGGGTGACTAGACAAGATACTGGGCTTTTAACAACGACAAGGCCAAAACAGCAGGACGATCTGCGCTGGCGCAAACAAGCCTGCTATTGGCAGAACTGCAGTCTGGGATTTTGGCGCTACAGTTCGAATTCTCTGGCCAGACCAGGCTCTATCAGCAACACCATAGTACCCCCTTGCCAGTGATTTGGCTAGAGATACTACACAATTTCACAACACAAATCACGAAACACCAGCTTGCAAGCAATCTGGGAAGTGCACCCGATGACCACTTCTGGTAGTTACTGCTGGAGTGTCAGAATCTGGCAGTGGATCCTGGATGGCATCAGGTAGAGGGCTGGCTGTTGCAGGGGGAATCGTTTGGCTGATGCTGATTGGCTGATCATCATCTGCCATGATGAAGGCTGGCTTGAGGCGATCCATTGAGATGGTAATGTCAGAACCCTGGATTTGCACTACTGCAGTTTTTTCAGTTTGGCTGATGACCAAGTGTGGCCCAGAGTATGGTGGTTCCAGTGCACCTTTTGAAGTGTCAGTCCGAACAAAGATGTGCTGACATGTGGCAAGGTCCTTGAAGACAAATGGCATTCGCTCCCCATGGCATGTACCCTTCACTGGTCTAAGAGCATTGAAATAACTTCGAAGGTTGGTCACAAATGTTGATGGATGTGTATGACCAGTTGGGAGGTTTGGTATTAGAAACTCTCCAGGAAGGCGAAGAACCTGGCCATAAACCATTTCTGCAGTAGATGCCTTGAAATCTTCACGCCAAGCTGCTTGTATGCCAAGGAGAATAGCTGGCAGTATTTCAGTCCAACGTTCATTTGCATGACAACTGATTGCTGCCTTGAGCTGACGGTGGAGCCTTTTAACCAAGCCATTTGCTGATGGATGATATGCAGTGGTCCTGAAGTGGGTGGTTCCAAAAAGGTTTCCAAGGTGCAGGAATAAGTTGGATTCAAATTGTCGGCCTTGATCAGTTGTGATGCGGAGGGGTGTGCCAAAGCGAGAGATCCAAGTAGTGAACAGGGCTCTAGCTACAGTTTCAGCCTCAATATTCTTCAAAGGGACAACCTCTGGCCAGCGGGGTAATCTGTCAACACATGTGAGGCAATATCTATATCCTTCTGAAATAGGCAATGGTCCTATCAAATCGATGTGAACATGTTCAAATCTTGCAGATGGAGCAGTGAATGTACCCACTGATGGCCAATTGTGTCTTGTCACTTTTGATTTCTGACAAGATAGACAGGCTATGGCCCAATTTCGGCAGTCTGCTTTCATGGATGGCCAGATGAAATGTTGTGTGGCCAGTTGGACTGTAGCATTCCTTACTGGATATGAAAGTCCATGCACTGCATTAAATGCAGCCCATCTGGAGTCCTTGGTGACAAAAGGGCGAGGTGTGGATGTTGAGCAGTCACATAGCAATAAGGTTTTCAGACCAGGTATTGAGACCCTTTCCAGCTTGATGACAGAGTCAGGCTTCAAAAAATGCTGAACCTCTTCATCATGGATTTGTGCCTTGGCCAGAGCTTCATAATCCAAAGATGTGGAGAGTTCATTGATTCTGGAGAGAGAGTCAGCTACTACATTGTCACAACCAGAGATATGTCGGATGTCAGTAGTGTACTGACCTATGTACTCCAAGTGGCAGAATTGGCGAGGTGAACACTTTTCTGGTTTCTGTTGGTAGGCAAAGGTCAGTGGCTTTTGATCAGTGTAGATAGTGAAGTCCCTGCCCTCCACCATGTGTTGGAAGTATTTGATGGCCAAGTATATTGCGGTTAGCTCCTTGTCATAGGCACTGTATTTCTGTTGAGCAGGACTTAGCTTTTTCGAAAAGAATGAGAGTGGTTGCCAATTGTTTCCTGAATTTTTCTGCAGCACTGCTCCCACTGCATAATCTGAGGCATCTGACATGATGGCGAGGTGGGCACCTGGGATAGGATGAGCAAGTAATGCTGCATAACTGAGGCTCTGCTTACACTGCTGGAATGCTTTTTCACTGTCTTCTGTCCAATTGATAGGTGAGTTGCCTTTCACCTTGTCCTTCAGCAAATCATTGGGAGGGCTTTGCTGGGATGCAGCATTGGGGAGGAACCGGCGGTAGAAGTTCAACATCCCTGTGAACCTTCTCAACTCCTTGGCTGTTGTAGGCTTGGGATATGATAGTAAAGCTTCAACTTTATCTGCTAAGGGCTTTGTGCCTTCTCCTGACACACAGTATCCTAGGAACTTTACACTGTTTGCTCCTAATTTACACTTGCCTGGATTGATCAAAACACCATAGGAGGTCAAACTGTCCTCTGACTCTGAAGCAACTAGGTGAAGCAACAATGTGAATTGATTTTCAATTTGAGCAAACCAAAGTTCAGGATCTGCTGGCCAGAATGGTAGGATCCTCACTGCGATTCATTGACAGATGCTGCTGCTTCATCTGCCATAGTTGAAAGTGTGACAGAACCGATACAACACTACTGGAGACCACACACAAACCGGCAAAGTCCACAGGTCGTGGGAAATATGATACGGATACTGATATGGATGGACACGGATACAGATACAGACGGACACGGATACAGATACACAGCGCGGCACGACGATAAGCGGCGTGACAGGTAGCAAAATGACAAAACTAGAAATAGGTGACACTTAAAATTTCAGATCACGTCGGGGTCACCACTGTAGAAGTATGGGTGTATACTATTGAATAACTACGTTTATATTTGAATGAGACTCCAATAAATAAAACTACAAATAATATGGTACAATCACATTGGCAGGCCAGCTACAGGAGACTTTCGGTTAGCACGTGTTTTCGATAGGAATCTTGCAACTCGACTGTCGTGGAAGGTCTAATATCTATTAGAGGGAAAGGGAGGTGCAAGTTACAAGAATAGGAGAGAGAGTGGGAGTGTAAAGAGTGAGACAAAGGAGGAATGGATGTGAGTTGTGAGGGGTGGAAATACTATGCAGGTATGTGTTGGTGCGACAGACTTGGAAGAAAGGAGCTTGGACAATGGTAACAGAATGGGAAGCAATAGGGGAGTGCAAGGTTACTGGCCTGCGAGGGTTCAATATGCAAACAATAAGCAATACAAAATAATACACAGATGGAATACAAATATATATACAGTTTTTGAGTATAGGCTCTATCAGCAACACCACACCCAAAAAGAATAAGAGGCCAAGAAAAGTAAAATGGAATGATCGAATTTCTAGAGCTTTAGAAATTTGAGAATAGTTGTGTGAATTAAAATTCTCAATGACATTTTTTTAGGGATTTATTTTTTTTCTAAAGCTGATACCCACGTGAGATTTAGATTGTGTAAGGGAAATGAGACTGAGAGATGAAAGATGAGAGAACCTACTTACACCTTCAGTTTTTGGCGGGCTTCTGATCATCCAAACCATCGGGGAGCTATTTTGAAACTGAATGATTGAATTATTGATTTGGAGATGAGCAGGAAATTGCTTTATAATTTTATAGAAATTCATGCATGCTATAATAATACACAATATTGTTGTAGATGTGCTTTTTGATTGTCACTTCATTTATTAAAAGTTTACATATTAAGTAAGATCAAAATAGAATAAAACATATTTGAACATCTCTCATCAAAATCCAACTTAAAACTCTACTAGTTATTTTCTCATAAACAGTTCGTTACCAAAAACAATCACCCTGGCAACCGGGTCCACATGATTAGTGTCTATGCAGGCCTTGCCTACATCACTATCCCCCCCTTAGGGATGTTGGTCTCCAATATCCAGATTTCCTTGATAAGGTGCTAGACGATGTAACGTTTTTTTCTCATAACGTGTGCCCTGCTTGGCCGCAGTCGGTGGAGCAGAGATTTTTGAATATATATAGTATTTTTCGTGACTCCTGAAAGAACAATAGTACCAGTTTCTTACCAGCTCTTCTAGGAGCTCAAACATTTATTTGCTTTCGCTGGCTGCAAACGTCAGCCGCTTTAACAGTTCACAGTTTTTGTGACTGATTTGGTGGACTCCACAGATAAAAATGCAGTAGAGGTAGACAGATATAAGGGCTCTGATTATCATACTAGACAATGCGGTATCGCCACCAACGCCACTCGCCACTATTCACCAAAGTGGTCAGCAATGAAAAATGATATTGAGCGGAATCAAAGGCGACACTCTATCAGAATACCTCATAAATTCTATCAATTTATATTGCTGCTGCAACTTAATACTATGACCTTTGAGTTCTTCAAATCAGATGTGCTGGTCCTGGATAATTTAAATAAATCTCGGGAACGTATTATTTCCAAATGTTTAATGATCACTGCTGTATATCACTGATTGAAATTGAAATTGAAATTTGAAATTGAAATTGAAATTTTGAAATTGAAATTGAAATTTATTGCCAAAACAAAATTACAATATTACAATAATTGATGCCTACATGTAGTGAGCTTGATCAAATGCACATTGTATCTATTGAAATGATTTACTCGCATATTGTAAGGGGTAGTGCGAGCTGAAAATAGAGAGTGATTCTTGTTTATATAGAGTA
The DNA here is from genome assembly GCF_014356525.2 of Nilaparvata lugens. Taxonomy (NCBI): domain Eukaryota; kingdom Metazoa; phylum Arthropoda; class Insecta; order Hemiptera; family Delphacidae; genus Nilaparvata; species Nilaparvata lugens. The sequence continues at coordinate 25,913,210 of NC_052511.1, read as the reverse complement.
TTACGGTTTTCATGAACGTTTGCCTTAATGTTGGTACATCAAGTTCAATAAAAATATCTCGGCTTGGGTACAAACGTGGTCTCCCTAGAGCTGCTCTTATAATATGTTTTTGGAGGACAAACAGTTTTCTCAAGTGTGTATCAAAAGCTCCACCCCACACCTCAATGATATATTGGAATAAGGAATGTGCATATGCAAAATAAATTTTTCTTATTATCTCCCGGTTTTTAATTTTATTTATTTTATAGAAAATATAGATGAGATATTTCAATTTTGCACAGAGGTACTCTAGGTGAATGTTCCATTTGATATGCCGATCTACAAAAATACCAAGATATTTTATAGATTGCACTCTTTCCAAAGGTATAATTTCGTGGGCGACCTCATTCATTATTTGGGTGCCATTGTTATTTTTCTTTGATTTTTCTATAGAAAGTTCAAGATCTATTGATGGTTGACCAATTACGGTGGGTGAGAAAGTTATATATTTAGTTTTCTTTGCATTTAGGGTTAGTATATGATCTTCAAGCCATTGTTGAACTATTTTCAAACCATTATTTGCAACTTTGAACGTTTCTTCCCATGAGTCTCTGCTAAAAATCAAAGTTGTATCGTCGGCGAAAGATAAAATAGTACAATTTTCAAGATTTAATTTTAACAGGTCGTTTACATAGATGAGAAACAAAATCGGGGATAGTACTGTCCCTTGAGGAGTACCGAACTGAGAGGTGTAACTGATGTCTGTCTGTCCATTCAAAGTGAGATACTGTTTCCTATTCGACAAGTCACTTGAGAATAACTTATTCACAGAACCTCTTACACCCACCCTGTCCAGTTTATAGAGGAGTATGTTGTGAGGAACTGTATCAAAGGCCTTGGATAAGTCCATAAAAATAGCCAGTGTTTTTTGTTTCTATTAAAGTTATCAAAAATTATATTGTTGAGATGGATTACCGCATCTTTGGTTGAACTATTTGCTATGAAACCATATTGATTGTTGTCAATGATTTTATGTTTATCTAGGAAACTCATTAATCTGATTTTCAAAATTTTTTCCAGTATTTTAGAAATATTACTCATTAAACTAATCGGTCTGTAACTATCCGGGTTTCCAAGGTCTCCAGTTTTTGGTAATGGTATAATTTTAGCTTCTTTGATTTTTTTAGGGAAATATCCTTTGCTTGAACATTTGTTAAATATATGAACTAAAGGTGAGGTTATAGAGGGTGATATTTTTTTGAGGAAAGGTCCTATAAAGTTATCAACACCTGGTGTAAATTTATTCTTGAGTTGATCTATTAATAACTCTATTTCATAATCGTTTGTGGGAATGAGGAAGATACTTTTTACATTAGGATTTGCTATTGACTTGGGAATCTCTATATTGTCTGTATTATCGGTTATCTTTTTAGCAAACGATTCTCCAACACCAGCGAAATATTTATTAAGAGTAGTAGCATCTAGATTTATTGATTTTGAATTTTTTTTCAAGTCGAGTACCGTAGTTCATTAATGTATTTCCAGGTTTTTTTATTATCGTTTTTGTGTTCCTCGAATTTACAGTTAAAATAATCAATCTTGCTTTTTTTATCAGAGTATTGAGTGTATTTCTGTATCTCTTATATTGATTTATCAATTCTAAGTTATTGGGGTTTTTTTAATAACTTTCTATGTAATTTATCTCTCTCCCGTATTGACGCGACTAAGGCTGGAGTAATCCATTTTTTTATAGGTTTTTTCTTGTTACTTATTTTTATGGTTTTAGTTTTAGCATGAGTTAGGTCTGTTAGTTTTTTAACAAAGTAGTCCACCATCTCGTCAATATCCATTGAATCATATATCTCTTCCCATGATTCTTTTTGTAAATCAGAGATTAGATTCACATAATCAATTATGCTTTTTGGTCCTACATCGATATGTGCTGGTTCCTCATTAATATTCCTATTGAAATGCAGCGAAACACTAAAATGGTCCGTAATATTTGTTTTCAGAATAGTCCCTCTAACAACATTATTATTATTATTATTCTCTCCTCCCTTGTAAAATATGTGATCGATACAAGTACTGATGCCATTTACAGACCTAGTTGGTTTATTGATAAAAGATTTGAAACCATTAATATGCATTGTGCTCAAATATTCATTTGAAAGGCTATTATTAGCAAGAATATTTAAATTCATATCACCCAATACTATTATGTTGTAAATATCTTTCATACTCTTCAGAAATTCGTCTAGAGTTTCGATAAAAGTTTTTAAGTTGAGGGATGGAGAACGATATATTGTAATAATTATTAAATATTTCACATCATTAATCCAGCAAGCCATACCAATACAGTTAGCTTCCTCAATATGGACATTAATAAGCTCAGTTTTGATATTATTTTCAATGAACAAGCATAATCCATCACATTTCGAGTGTTTACTATTAGCATGAAAAACATTGTAACCATCTAAGTTATAATTGAAGCAAGCATCGTCTGTGATCCACGTCTCGGTTAATGCAATCACATTGAAGCGAAACTTTATATTACCTATGTAGTGCACCAATTCCTCAAAATTTTTATTAATGCTTCTGATGTTGGTGTGTAGAATATTTAATTCCACGCCAACACTCTCAGACTGGTGAGGTAAAAAACTGAAAACATCATTTACTTCGATTGTATCGTGAAACCCTATAAGGTCGTCAATATCCCAATCAGACATAAACGTAAGAAAAGTGAATAAACGTATATTTTGTAAAATAAAATTTCAAAGTGGTTAAGAAATTTAAGTAAAATGAAAAAAATAGAGAGAAAAAAGTATCGGTTTTCCGATGAAAAGAAAAAAAAATAAAAATCAGAGAGAATCAAGACATGGCCAGCCACCGGTCCAGACAAAATGAATGTATGTACATCGACTTGAAACCTACCAATTTAGTTCATGCACAGAAACCTGTGATCAATTCCATTTGAATAAAATAAAATAATATTACTGAGATGATAAGGACAAACAGAGAAGTGGAAATCAGCATTAATTTAATTGAATCAATTGTTAGAAAATATTTCCTGAAAGATCAGATTTTTTTCAGATTCAGGCCTACATACTTAATATACGGATTGCCATGCGAAAGATTTTTAAAATGATTTTGCTAACCAAAATTGTTTCAAAAATACATTATCTTGATTTTTATCAATGCGTATTAATCGGATAATGTTAAACAGGAAATCTATTTTCAATCCAAGTATTATTTTATCCAACTTATGATTGTTCCAATCATAAGTATCCAAGTATAATCCAAGTATATCCAAGTATAATAATCCAAGTATGATTGATCCAACTTATTTGGTGAAGAATACACTTGGTTGATATTTCAATAATATGTCAACAGTAACAATAAAAAAGAATATAACAAGATTGGTCATGCATGGAGATAGGGTAATCAATGAAGGGTACACCATTCAATAATCACAAAAATAATATAATTACATGAAAAATCAATGAGCAATAAATAGAAAATATAGAGTAACAAATATAAAAATAATATGAGAATAAATATATATCAAACTATTGGTTCTTGAAAAATATGATATAACTGTTAAAAAAGCTATGAATGACTGGGAAAACCAGGCATGATTTGAGGAAATCCATAGAGTAAGTGCATGAAATATATATGTCAGTTTACTCGCGAAAACTCCGGCACTCAGAGCGAGCGAGGAGCTTGGTTGTCGGGTTCGGTGACAACAACCAAGCTCCTTGCACGCTAGTGTCAACTAGTCTCCCCAACAGTTAATTCCCTACTGGTTCAGAGGGGACTAGTTGTTGGGACCGTAGACGACAACTAAGCTCTTTGGACGCTGAGGACAACTAGTCTCCCCATCAGTAAAGCTCCTCTCTCAGGAGCTCAGTTGACACTGTCAGTAAATCCCCTCGAATGTGGTTTTAAAAGGAGCTTTACTGTCGGGGAGACTAGTTGTCGGGGAGACTAGTTGGCGCATTCCCTGTCTTATTATGACGCTCTACCATTCCATTAGGTTGTGGATGAAGTGGGGTTGTATGTGTTTTTTATCCCTAACAATTTGAAAACTTCTTGAAAAACATTTGATTCAAAATTTCTGCCTTGATCACTATGTAATTCTAATGGCACTCCAAATCGACTTATCCAATTATCTATTATCATCCTGGCAACGGTTTGGGCCTCTTGATTTGCAATGGGGTATACTTCTGGCCACTTTGTGAAGTAATCAATAATCACCAACAGATATTTTTATTACCTTTAGTAGTCACTGGAAACGGACCAGCTATATCCACAGCAATTCTTTCAAAAGGGGATCCCACATCATATCTTTGCATCTTTCCTACCTTTTCCCTGGTCCTTTACTTGCAGCACAGGTATCACAGCGCCGACACCACAACTCTATATATCTGCTCTAGAATTGACCCAATAGTAGCGCTGCCGTATCTTCTCTAGCATCTTATTAGTTCCAAAATGACCACCAGAAGCACCACCATGAATCTCTTCTAAGACTTCCGGTACCCTTCTATCGGGTATGACTTTTTGTAGAATCATAGAAAGACCATCTGCCGATTCCCATTTCCGAAACAGTACTCCATTAACAACCTGCAAAGAATCCCACTGAGCCCAATAGCTCTTGTGGATAGCACTTTCATGTGAAATTTCAGCCCAAGCTGGTCGCTTACCCTCTTCTTTCAAAGTAATCAAGTCTCCAATGTTGCTGTCGTTAATCTGGTCTTTCCTGAGCATTGCATCACTCCAATAATAGTCAGACTCTTTTCCAATTGCATTCACTATCAGAGATTGTTTACTTTCAATTTTCTCACAATATTTACAGTCCTGAAGACATGGTCTCCTTGACAGCGCATCAGCATTACCATGTACTTTGCCTCTTCGATGTTTTATAATATAATTATATTCTTGTAATCGTTGCATCCACCTGCTGTCTGACCTTCCAAATTCTTGAAGTTGAACAACCATTGTAAAGCAGAATGATCTGTTCTTACTATAAACCCTTGATCATAGAGATATTTATGAAAATGTTCTAAACTTGCTACTACGGCCAATAATTCTTTTCTTGTGACACAATAATTTCTTTCTGCTTTGTTGAAGGTTTTACTAAAGTAAGCCATCACTTTCTCCTCCTTGTTCTGAATTTGTGATGAAACTCCACCAATACCGTTGTTACTAGCATCTGTGTCCACTACAAATGTACCTCCAGGTATGGGATATGATAAAATTGGAGCTGAGCATAAATTACTCTTCAATTTATCGAAAGACTCTGAAACTCTATCTGTCCAATTAAACTGTCGTTTTTCTTCAGTCAATTCTGTAAGAGGTTTTGATAAATCATGATAGTTGGGAACAAAAGGTCTGTAATATGTACACAATCCTAGAAAACTTCTCAGTTCAGACTTATTTGTTGGAATTGGCCAATTTTGAACAGCACTCAATTTTTCTGGGTCAGTAGCTAAGCCTTCTCTTGAGACTATATGACCTAGATATTTTACTTCAGTTCTAAACAGGTTACACTTCTTCGGAGATAGTTTCAGGTTAGCTGTTTTTAGTCTAGAAAATACCTTTTCCAAGTTATCCAGATGTTCTTCAAATATCTTTCCCATTACAATAATATCATCAAGATAGACTAAGCATACTTCCCAAGACAGACCACGAAGCACCATATCCATTAATCTCTCAAATGTTGCTGGTGCATTAGTAAGACCAAATGGCATGACATTGAACTGCCATAAACCTTCCCCTGTTGAAAATGCTGTCTTTTCTTTATTATCAGGATGTAATGCCACCTGCCAATACCCGCTTTTCAGATCAAGTGTAGAAAACCACTTGGAACCGGAAAATGTATCTAAACTGTCATTAGTTCGAGGGAGTGGGTAACTATCTTTCTTTGTAACTTCATTCAATTTTCTGTAGTCCACACAGAATCTCATACTGCCTTCCTTTTTCTTAACCAAAACTACTGGTGATGACCAAGGACTGTGTGATTCTTCAATAACGTTCGGTTCCTTCATCTTCTGCAACATATCATCTTCTTCTTGTCTTTTTGCAAATGGTACTCCTCTTGGTCGTTGTTTTATTGGATGAGCATCTCCAGTATCAATTCTGTGATTGAGGTTGGTATAACCCATATCTTCATCTTCAAAAGCAAAAATGTCTATATTCTTTCTTAACATTTGTTGAGCTGACTGTCGATTTTCATCTGTCATAATTCATATTGTTCTCCATCAGTTAGTAATTGATTAATACACCTTTCAACTTCATTGGAACTTCTATTAAATCTTTTGTTATTATTGTTTTCTCCAAGTACTTCAACATCATTACAATTTGCCACTGCCTTACCTTTCTCTATCACTTTCGGTTCTTCAGTAACATTTGCAAACGGGAATTGTTTCAGTTTTTCCAATAATTGAGTGTCCAGTCAACAACCCTTTATTATACATGCTCTGATTAGGCTCAATTAGGTTTGTCTCATTTTCCAACATTCTTTCAGGTTTTGTCATGATCAGTACTAGAAAAAGGTGGTATATAAGTTCCTCTTCTATTGTAAACAGTCTTATTTTGTTACAAACTTTCTGTTCTATTGTTTTGTTTTCCTGGTGATGATTTAAATGCAAATATTCATTATCAAATTTAATAACATTCCTGGAGATATCAATTACAAATTTATACTCTCTCATAAGATCTAGGCCTAAAATGAAATCATCCATTATTGATGCAACGAAAACGGTTGCTCTTATTCTCTTTCGACCAAGATTCAAGACAATGTCAGCTTTTCCATGTACAGGGACGTTTTCTCCAGAAGCAGTTTGAAGAACAAATTTTCTTTCTATCTGTTTAACTTTTGAACAATCAATTAAATCTGGACGTATGATTGATGATGTTGCTCCTGAGTCAATTATTGTTACCAAACACTCTTTCCCTTCAATTGTCCCATTCGTGTGTAAGCTGTTCCCATTCCTTTTAATCATTGTAACACTACCAATTGCTTCTGACGTCTCATTGGTAGCAGCTGACATTAGCCTCCCAATGTCAGCTGAATTTAGTTTTCCTTCTGATCAGTGTTGTTAAGTGATTTTGCTACTGACTTATTTTTCGTAGGTACAAATTTACAGTATCTCTCCGAATGTCCACAGTTTGAACATCGATTTTCACGTTTTTGTTGCGGACACCATAATTGTATATGTCCACTCTCTTCACACAGCCAACACTCTAAATTTTTGTTAGTTTGTGTCACCTCATCCGTATTTAGTACTGTCCTCTGGCGAGTTGGTAGTACAGCATGAACTGCTCTCTGAGCAGCATCCAATGTCAGAGCTTGGGTGAGTGCAGACCGCATATTAAGATGGTTCCCAATCAACCATCTAAAATGAATCTAAATGAGTTTTATTCACCTGTTTATTTCGTTATCACGAATCCCATCTATGAATGTTTGCGTGGCTTAATATTGTTAAATATCGACTGGTGCAGAGATATAAGCGATTTGAGCCAACTGCTCTACATCAGCTCCAAATTCTTGCAAACCCTCACCATTTCTTTGAGAACGACTTTCCAGTTGACACCTGTATACGTTCTGTATGTGGCCATCCCCATAGCGTTGTTCTAGTGCTAACATTAATTTATCAAAATCTAACTTTTCACTTGATAAAGTTTTCAACAGGTTAGCAGCTTGCCCTGTCAAGGCTAACGTCAAATGTACAGTTTTCTCTTTATTGGTCCAATTATTAAATTAGCCGCTGCTTCGGATTGTATTTGAAAATGTTACAAAAGAAGAATGACCATCGTAATTTGGTGGTTTTACTTTTTTTTCATTATTTTTCTCTATTGTATTGTTAGCAGCTAATGTTGGAAGGTTACTCTCATCATTTATAATGACTGTAAGTTTTCTCATTATTGATGCCATCATTGAATATATGTCCATCAACATTAATCTCATTCACCAACCTACCTAATTTTGCATTGATTGTTAAAATTTGTTCATTTGTCTTATTAGACAAGACCTTGACTGTATTGTTCATTTCAGCAATTTGTTCATTTGTATTATTAGACAAGACCTCAATTGTATTATTTAAAAGATTCATATCTCCCCTTACAACTTCTAATTCATTTTTAATTTGCTGCCTTTGTTGAATTGAATTATTACTCAAGTCTTCTATTTTATTGTTCACAGCATTCATATCTTTCCTTACTAAATCTATGCCTTTTTCAAATCCCTGTTTTATGTTTTGTCCCATATCAGATATAAATTCTAGCATACCTTCCTTAAGTGAATTCAACATCTCGTTGAATGCTCCTATTTCCATTTTCGATCTTGCTCTTGTTTTCATGCAATTTTTTTTCAACCAACTTTTAAGCACAATTTTCAAGGATTCAATCTCACTTCTGACACCAATGTTGTGGATGTGCTTTTTAATTGTCGCTTTGTTTATTAAAATTTTACATATTAATTAAGATCAAAATAAAATAAAACATATTTGAACATCTCTCATCAAAATCCAATTCAAAAATCTACTAGTTATTTTCTCATAAACAGTTGATTACCCTGGCAACCGGGTCCACATGATTAGTGTCCATGCAGGCCTTGCCTACATCAATATGAATATTTATGTGTATCTGAATATGTGTATCTATTATACGTTACACTATTATTCAGTTAATATCGAGTGAAGTGGCTGGCTCAGCAGGTCTGGTATCAGAATTCACAGGACTTACCTGATCAGTTTCAGATATGAATAGTAATATTATAGACTCAATATGAAAATCAATTCCAGTTTTATTCATTTGAAAAAAACATACTCAAATAAATTCAATTTAAAGTCAATTGTATTAATTATCATGATTGATGATAATTTTTATTGATTCGAATCAATCTTAAAATCATCATGTTATTAAATCTACAGATTTTCACACCTCTTCGAGTTAGGCTATCTCTTGACAGGCAATTCTGTCAAGTGTATTTTTCTCCACCGTCGATCAGAGGGACAGAAGTCAGAAAGACTTCCCTCAGAGGACACTATCGGATTTGCAAGTTCTGAGCTTGATTCCCTTTCCGCACATTCTTGTGACTCACAAAGTTCTCAGGAAACAGGGAATTTCTAGTGCAGTTAGGGAAATTTCTGGAGCGGCGTGAGAAATTTCGAATTTGGGCGCAGCCTGGAAATCCACAGGTAGGTGTTTCAGTGACCCTCCAGCTTTCCGGGCCGTAACTTCGAACTCCGAAAGGGCGGTGTCACCCTTCGCAAGTTTTCAGTCGAGAATTTTTTTCGCGACACTCGGGCAAAAAATGTTTTTGCCAAAATAGTAATATTTGGAGGTAAGTTTCTCAACGCGGTAGAATTACATCGAGCCGATTTGTGAATTTCTTATAAAGTGAAACGGACAAAAACTGCTGAGAAAACTGAATAATGCCTTCATTTTTTGAAAACACAGCAAAAAACGAAAACATCTCCGAATAAACTCAATATGAAAATAATCAATGAACACAAATAAAACATACACTTTCCCAAACTCTTAAATAATAAAACCACTCCTAAAACCAATCAATAATCTTATTCTACGGTTTCTAATCTAATTTATTATTCTGAACATATTGAACAATACCGATATACGTTGAAAATACAGTAATAGGCTATAAAGACAAAAAGTATCAAACCATAACACTTTTTAGCATTGAAAGAAGGAAACAATACGTCTACACATACAGTACATGTTAACTGATGCACGATATACTTTTATTCTCTTGAAAAATTACGGATTTTTTGACAAACCTCAAGTCAATATAGTAATAGTTGAATTTTATATTGCGGAAAGGATTAAATGGTCGACATAAAATACAAGAGAAGAATAAATTGAAAATCAAACTGGAAAATGCAATGATCCTATTAAATGCAATCAAACTCGAAATTTCCTAACATCAATTGAAGCGACTTGATACCTAGTCATTTGATATGGAGTTATGCATGTAAATTAATCACATACGTAATTCGATAGAATTTTCTGTTCAATGAGTAGGTACTGACTGAATAGCGGCAATCTTTTCGTGTGATGTCAAGCTTTTTTGAGATAACTTAATAATATAAGAGAGAAATGTAAGTTAACAATCTATTGTACCGTAATTTAACAAAAGTTGATATTTTTTCACTTCGAGTTGTGAAGAATTGAAAGAAATAAACATAGGTAGTGATTGGTCTATGCCCTTATTGATGAAGATAACAAATAAATGAATTGAATGTTCTATTGCAGTAGCGAAAGAGAACATCAAATGCATTTCGCAGTCAAGTCAAACTATAACTAATGATAGCTTTTGTTGACTGCAGTTTTGATGATAGGGATAGAAATTACGCAAACTCCATTACTAAAATTGAAATGATTCAGACCTGTATTTACTCTTAAAAAGCTGCATCAAAGCATTTTCCTATTTTAAAATTTCAATTGCAGCTACGAATTTCGCAAGACATGTATAATGGATAAACGATAGTGTATATGACATATATTTATAGAATTGAACTCAAATTGATAGGTTTTTCTCAATCCGTACCAATTCCATTAAAATTCACAACTGGATATTAAGAAAAAAATCGATTGTTATATTGTTGTGGAAAAGGAGAATTACGTATTCTTCGAAATTTTGAATCAATTATTAGAGTGGTTGATCTCACATTTCGAACTTATTGGATTAGATTAATGACATGCTCTCTCGTTGAAAGTTACTGTTTGAACTCAACAGTCAAACAGATACTCCGTAATAGCTCTATAGCATCACCCAAGCCTATTAGGGCTCTTGTGGCCATCATTTGAGCAAAACTTTTTTAATAGCAAAAAACTCCTTCAAAATACAAAACGCCAATACAAAATACAAGAAAAGATTATGAGAGCTCTTGTGAGAAAAGTAAGAATGAAGATCGACAATCCAATAAATTAATAGTGATGATATCATGACAAACAGGTTGAATCAATAGACATTATATAGGCTCATTTCCGTAAAGAATGCTAGATAATTTTTCTCCAAGAAAAAGCTTGAGAATATGATTGCATAAAGAAAAAAAGAACAATTTAAAAAAAAATGGAAACGTAGTTAATACTTCAGGAGAGAGCTAGTATATCGATGAATAAATATCGACATGTTAAACCTCTCGATAAAACCATGAAAGACCTATGTGTAGGTCTATTGAATAAGTTGTTCAACTCAGAGAATGTTATTGAGGTCTGAAATTTCTGAGAAAGGTTGAGTTTCCGAAGGAAGAGCAATAATATTGTGAAATAGTAATCAATTTTACAAATATATCAATACGGTTTCTGTTTTTAAAAAACTGTACCTCTCCTATTATTAAATTCATTTCATAGACGGAAACATTAATACAACTTTTTTTATCAATCCCGTAAGTTACACTACACTCAAATTCAACTTCTCACAATGAACAATGATTCTGTAAGTCACTTCAATTCTGTAATGGTGTCGAGAAGTTGAAGAGTTCAATAATGATTTTGATGTTAAGATAATTTCTGTTATGAAAAGCGTACATTTCCAGAGGAATTAGAATTTCCAAAACAAGAACATTTGTCCAATCATGAGGAATACAATTCTGCTGTCTACTGAGGAAATAGAAAATGTCAGAATAGGAAGGACGCTATAATGACCCATGTACCCAGTAAATATTTATAAACCTATGTACTGTATGTGGCTCAACAACGTAATGAATGATTATGACTACATGCAGCTCCCATCACATTTTTCATAATTAAAACTTTATGTCGTAGATACAGTACATGCGTATTTGTCTACTGAACTTTATGGCGTACAGAATAGTAACGTGTTTTTCAACACGAAATGACTCATTTAAGAGATTATTCTTGCTTTAGCTAATAATGTTTGACTCGAGTATTGATTTTTGAATCACTGCTCCATGAGTTTCTACTCCGCTCAAAATGATTGATTTTCACCTTCAGCCTTCACTATCAAGATTTCACCTCCTAGATTTTCCCATTAGTTTTTTGATTGATAATATCATTCATATCTTTTATATTTACCAAATTGTTACCTTCTGTTCCACAAATGAAGATAAGAATGAAGATTATAGGTTCAGAATCTTCCTCCTTATCAGGTTCTGAACTTGCTCTTTCATTCCTCTTTCATTTCCTCTGACATTCATAATCGGAACATGAAAATGATATTGACTTGAAGTAATTCATTAATTATTTTTTAACTACAATCTACAATATTCAAAAACAATCCTATTATTCTCCGACTAGTTCCCCTAATAAACCTCATTGTTCTCCTATAAATCATATTTCGGCTTCTCAACAGTAATTTCCATCGTCTGCTAAGTATCATAGTTGAAGAAAATAAATACATGAAGGATATTCAAAGACATTGCGATAGTCGTTGAATGTTAATACAGGGAGTACAGTGACAGTTTTAGAACAGTAATTATTTACTAAAAAAACAGCAAAGACATAGACTCAGACATCAAACTCTAATAAAGACAACATTACAGAGTTATTGTTAAAAGTGAAGTGTGGAGTTGAAAATAACTATTGTAGGTACTATTATCGTTGTGCTTGTGAGATATTATTCAGGATAAGCAATAGAAGAGGTAAGATATCTTATTTTATATTCTATTTGAACATATTTTTTAAAGAAATCGTTACAATGTCATTCTTATAATAATACTGTTTATGTGTGATTCAGAGACTAAACAATGAGTTTTGATACTATCATCTCCCATTATATAAATGATGCCACGAGAATCTTTTAGAAAAGCTGACAACAATGCGATGAAGTAAATTATAAACGTTCAATCGCGGTTAAATTTAATAGATGTAGCGATGTAGGTAAGAGCAGCAAATTTTATTTATCTTACCAATCTTTCAATTTTGATTTCCATCTGATTTCCAAATTTAAAAAAATAAAGGTTGCATTCCTTCTTCTACCAGATTTTCCAGTTTATTCTTCCTCTAAGAAACATTGCAATTTCAAACACTCCAACTTGAATGGAAGGGACAAAGGAACCCCGATAAAATCTTAATGGAAGGAAGCCTTCAAGTCAAGTCTTCGCAGACTTCGAGATCAAAGCTTCAATTCAGGTAGAAATAAATCACTTCAGTTTTCCGAAGATGATTCGGGATTTAAAGATTGAGCTCAACATTGAGATTCACTTCGAAGTGTCTGCTTTCTTCATGGATAAACATCAATGAGCTTCCCATTAAACCAATGCTGACTGATTGAAGTGAATCTCACCATGGAGGAAGAAAAATCAAGAAGAAGATTCTGTGCGTGAGATGGATCCCTGAAGAAAGGCGATAACACGAGAAAGAAGAATCCCCCCTACTCTCATTCCGAGTTGAATAAGGAAAATTCTGAGGAAAGTTAGCAGAGCTGGAAAGTTTGTGCTGGACGTTGCACTGCACGAAACATAATGAGCGTGGGAATGAGGAGAGGAACTGCTATTCTCGCTCTCCCTCTAAATAAATGAGTTCTAATAAATCTGCTGGATCGTGCCGTATCTTTTAACAACTCTCACTACGCTACAAGGTCAGGGTGCAATGTATCAACAATTTACTAACCGACTGTAACTAAATATTACAGATAAAAACTATTTCCGCTCAGGTTTTTGCAAACGCAGAGAGTGGAAGAGTGAAACTTCTATGTGACGCCTAAAGAGCGAGGCTATTCTACTTCTATGTGACGCCTAAAGAGTGAGGCTTTTCTACTTCTATACTTTTCTACTTCTACTTTTGTACTTCTACTTTTATACTTCTACTTTTATACTTCTGGTTATAAGCAAAATTTACAGGTATATGCACAATTCAAGGATTTATTGGATTCTGCTTTTTGTTGTTTCAAGAGAAAAAACAAATTATTTCTCTCATCATAATATTTTCAATCTTCAATAAAAATAGTGACCATTTGAGCTATAAAGTCTAGTAGCATTTGGAATTGTGGGGTTAGGTTATGATTAATTTTTGTCAATACATAGTATATATTTTGAATAGTTTTGGGTTGTGCCTGTTGTTCCTTCCATTTCCATGAATAATGAATAAAATAATGATGATCATAAATTTCATTAGTATGTGATAAGTTGTGCATCTCCCATCCATAAATGTATCTCAACTGGCGCCAAACTTTCTCACTGAATTGATTCATTTGAAGCTTCTGAATTATCCAGGCTTCACATGATAGCCAGTTCCAAATCATTTTGTCAACTTTAAACATCTTTCACGTACCGACTATTACGCCATGAAAGCATTTCGCCTTCCATCGCGTTTCTGTACAAATATAGATTAATTAATTGAGTGCTTTATTCATGCAGATTACAATATACAGGCCTACTGGCTCATACACTTATATAATATGATAGCTCAAAATACAGTTTTAGATGAATATACATAACTAGCTGTCAGGCTCGCTTCGCTCGCCATATCCGTCTAGCCAGGGGCTCCGCCCCCTGGACCCCCGACTAAATCGTCCAAAAATGAGATCAGCGGGCTCGCTTCGCTCGCCTGTATGTAGACCTCAGCGGAACCTCTGTACCAAATTTGAACGTATTATGTCAATTTGATCTCGAAAAACACCTGTTACTATATCGGCGTATCTTTGGCGAACAACATTCTTCCACCTCAGCTGAACCTGTGTACTGAATTTTTTTAAATATATTTCCATCAATTATTGAGAAAGGTGAGGAAACGCAGAAAAGCTGAGAAAACGCTAATTTTGGGCGTATCTTTGGTGTTATTTCAAATTCCTTCTAACACAACATTATTGCACCCCAGCTGAGCTTCTGTAGTAAATTTGAACATTTTCTGTTCATTTGTTCTCGATAAAGCTGAGAAAACGCTAAAAAACGCAGATTTTGGGCGTATCTTTGGTGTTATTTCAAATTCCTTCTAACACAACATTATTGCACCCCAACTGAGCTTCTGTAGTAAATTTGAACATTTTCTGTTCATTTGTTCTCGATAAAGCTGAGAAAACGCTAAAAAACGCAGATTTTGGGCGTATCTTTGGAAATTTTTCCAAATCCGTTCTTATTGCGCCTCTAAAGGGCCAACTGAACACACCTACCAAATTTGAAATGTTATGTCATATTTCTATCATATGTCAGGACGATCCAGTCGGGGGTCCAGACTAAACGTCTGGCTAAACGGATATGGCGAGCAAAGCGAGCCTGACGGCTTGAAGGATAATATTCCCAGGAATAGCTCTGATTGAAGTAACAGTACTCAATCAAATTTTCCGTGACAAATCAGGACCTCCTAAGTAGGTATTTAGGAGGAACTGGATAAATTGGTATTTAGGAGGTCCTGGATAAATGCATTCCAATCTTCAACTTGGTGCCAACCTAACAAAGTCAATTCAACTTAATGCCAACCTGACAAAATTTTTAATTTAGTTACCAGAACAACTGTTTCGAAGAGGTACTCTCTCTAGATTATAGTTCTATAATAACATACGGTATGGACATTTCAATTATAATTTTAAGATATTGGAATATGAAGAATATACATGTTAAAAGACGAATTTTAAACCCTTAAAAACCACCCTTAGAGTTCAAATATCGCCAAAAGATTTCTTAGTGCGCCTCTTAAGGGCCAACTGAACATACCTACCAAATTTGAACGTTTTTGGTCCGGTAGATTTTTAGTTCTGCGAGTGAGTGAGTGAGTCAGTCAGTCAGTCAGTCAGTGAGTGAGTGCCATTTTGCTTTTATATAATCATAGATAGATAGAGGCTGAAATAATAAAAATTATTGAACTGTACATAATAAGAAAAAATAATGCAATTTAGAAATTCCTTTTAGTGTTAGATAATATTGTTTTGTATCTACTGTGACATCTTAAATTTATTGAGACCATGTAATGAAATAAATCGAAGAAATAGAAGATATTATTATTGTTAAAGGCTGGAAAGAATATCAAATGTACTGTTAGGCGGGATGCACACCGGAGAAACGCATTTCGTGAAGCCCTCTTTCATGAAACTTGTTCATGCAATCTGTTTCACTCGCGCATGCATACAAAAGAAACTTTCTCTGCTTAATCTTATCAGTCGATTGCGAGCAACTTTCGTTTCACGTTTCCTGAAACTTTTTTCACGAAACGCGTTTCTCCGGTGTGCATCCCGCCTTACCTGATAGCAATAGAGATTACTTATCAGCAGCTAAGACTGAGATAAGAGCTCCGTTCTATACGGCATATTTTGGAAGAACTATTTATTAAAAATTATAATTTATTGCAAATAATATGTAAATTATTGTTTATTGTCAGCCATATTATTTAGAGGTTACAACTTTGTTTACATTAGTGAACAGCTGTTTTGAATGCAGTAAAGAAATTGATTAAAATGAATTCTCTATTCTACTGACCTTATGTTTGAGGCAACACCTCCAAGTTTGAGGTTATAACACCGAGGACTCAGTATAAGATTTTTATATGTGTGACGTCTCCATCTGGGGCATTGCTCAAATAAAATCAGGACCCCCCCAACACTACATAAATTGGCGGAGCTTTGATCATATCAATGTGCTTTATTTGAAAAATATCCTTCCCAGTAACACTCTACCAAAAGATAAATACAGATGATGAAAAGGAAAATTCGCAAGTACGTACACTCATGTCTGAATGCACCTTTAGATGTTGATTATTTATCTGATAGTTGCAATACATAAAGGGCAGATTATAATAGAGAGCAAATAGGAAAATAATTGAATATTCGATTATTGGTTAGTATTTTTCCAGTATCGATAATGTATTGGATTGGAAAAACTAATATATTGACCTATTATTGTGAAATTGATATTGCTTTATAGAACATGCTAATATTCAAGTAATGAGAGTGGCGTAGAGGCATTGTAACTTGGAGACTACACAAACCTCTTGGCAAGCTTGGACTTCCACAAGACAAGGATTTCCCTCTGGGAATTTGAGGTTCGTATTCAAGATGCTTCGAGAGCTTATCAGACTTGTGCTTAGGGTTAATGAAATTGCCAAATCTAGGTCATCGCAGCCGAAGTTCTGTATCTTGAATCTAGGCAGTACTGGCCTGCATCTCATCTATTCAAATCGGAAAATCATAAAAGTTTTATCCTCAAGTTTCCAGTCTCTTATTTTTCCAATCATAACCTTGCAATATACGAAAAATATGGAAGGTTCCAGATCAAATTAATTATCCAATTCCGTTCCAATATTCATTGGAAATTATTTTGTGATTTGTATTTCTTAAATAGATTGTAATTGATCAATTTTCACAATTTTTCGGAAAGAACCAAGATCTCTGTATTGCTTATTTTGATAGCTGATAGAAGATCGATGAACATCTTTCATGTAGTAACGACATTCAGTGTTTGATTATATCCATTAATTGAATATAAAACGATGAAAAAAACTATGAAAATATTATGAGTTAGCAAAGTTGTTGTGTGTGAGCATTCATTGATGAATTTTTCTTCCTTCCCATGATAGAGAATTATTCAACGATTGATTTATTCGTTAGCTCTGAAAAATAATCAATAATCGCAGTTCCATTATTGGTTCTCCAATGTTTCTTGGGTCTCCCCTAGGTCTCCCATCATGGGTTTTCGGAATATTTTATATTTTTTGATAAAATTATACGTTGAACGTTGTAGAAGGCTACTTGAGTACTTAAACTATTGTCGTTCAATAATTTATTATTACAAGTCATTGTATTTCTGAATAGTTGGCCAACTATTTCAGATCTATCCACACAATTCTTAGTAATATAGGTACTTTCCACGTGAAGGAGTGAATTTTACAAATAGAAAGGTTTCTTGGATCTGAATAGAACATCACATGAAGTATATTGAACTCATCCATATTTCTTTACACTTATAATCATTCAATTGATCCAACTTCAAATATAAATCTTGATAAAATAGCATATTTTACAAGTATGAATAACTTACATTTTACAAGAGATGGTTTTATCGTTCAGAACAAACAATATTGGAATCTGCCTCTTGTCTGCATTGAATTCAACTCTCCCTTCGAATATTAATGAATTGAAAAACTACCAGATCCAACTCCTACATGCGATACCGCAACTGCGCATTTCGCGTCTGGCTACCAACTGTCAGCTTAGGTTAAATGAAAAGTGTTGATGTTAATCATAAGGATTCAAAGTGAATCTCACTATAGAACCAATGTTAGCAGCTAGAAAAAAGAGAAGAAAACGTTTACCAAGATAACAGACTCTGCAACGATGATGGAATGGTTTTTTGGAGTAGAGAACTGAGCAAAGATACGCAGATTGCACTGCGTCTACAATGTCGAGCAATATTTTATTTTGGCCAACATTTTTCGTTTGTGTAATTTGGTTGTGTAGCTCTCGTTAAAAATGCAAGTACCAAACTGACCGCGGGGATGTTTCTTGTTGCTCTACTCACAGAGGAAATCAACTTCACCCCGTGGGAAAGGGCGGGTAACTGAAATGAAACTCCGGGTAGACCCTAGACCCTCACCCCACGTCCCACCAACAACAAGGCATGTTGCAGAGAAGCAGAGAACGATAGTGGGCTTTCTTCTATTCCGCATATACATTGCTCGAGCATTTTCATTCTATTATTATTTTTCATCTACTCACAAAACATTTCATCTTCTCACGTAATTTGTTTTGTACTGTTATAATTAATTATAAACTTACTATATTAATTCCTTATAGCCTACAATTACATATTACAGTATTGTTGAATGGAATTATTTTTTCCTGTGATGTCATTGTTATTTTTATTACTTCTTCCGACATTAACCATCTACATTATTCATTCATTTATCATATTTTTGTTTGTTTTCCAACTTCTATTTCGTTTGCTCGATTCCAGTAGCACAGCTTGATTTCATTAACACTATTATTGTAGTTGATGGACTTGAAGACGACCCTGACAGATCATCCAAGTGAATTATCGGGTTACGTATTCGTTTATAAATTTCCCATGTACTTGCTCCCACACATGAATCCAATATAATCATGTTCAATCGAAATATCAATAAAGAAATACTATCTGAATAGTCAAAGAGCAAAAGATAAAGAGAGTGAGTGAGAAAGAGAAGGAGTAGAGAGTGAGAGTGTATTTAGTATGAGAGATCCCATGAGAGTGTGACAGACGTTGCACGGTAGACTTTCACTTATGACTGTTGAGCTGACCTTGATAATACAGGTTACTGTTATCACTCACTATAACAGGTTTAACATTTTTGTTTTAACGGCTGCATTTCGTTTCTTATAAGGCCCGTTGGTCTAGGGGTATGATTCCTGCTTTGGGTGCAGGAGGTCCCGGGTTCAAATCCCGGACGGGCCCTAATTTTTTAATCTTTTATCTAACAATAAAATAGTTTTGATAGATTACTGATATAATTTGTAATACTTCAAGATTCTACCTAGGTGGAACTCGATAGTTACTTATTGCAGTGAGTTTGGTCATTATTCAAAAGCATAGTTAATCGAAAAAAGTTGAAAGAATTTAATCATTGAATCTTGAGAAATCTTTCACGTAATAATTATACATTGGTTTTAGGAGAAGAATAAAATGGAGAGGAAAATAGAAACACATGTGATCCACAAAATTGAATCAATATTCTGTTGATTGTAATACATGGAGTCTCCGGAGAAAATATACTATAAACTTGAAAGATGTTGCTCAACATTATATATATGAATGAAATCTAATATAAAAACATGGACAACGCAATTAGGTCAATCGGAGAGTTCCATAAAGATATCAACAAAATTTCACGAATTCACTGACAAATCCATTCTCAGTGCTAGCTACAAACTTCATTTGAAAACTGAGAGAGCAAGAGTTATTTTTTTTAAATTGAAAAAATGGTAAAGACTGTGAAAAGCACCATGCACTTTGTCACTTAACCCTAACTGGTAACATGGTTATTCTATTGCTTCTTAATGGAAGAAGATAGGCCTATTCGAATAAAGAATGTGATGTGAAAAATATTTAAAAGTAATCGAGTAAATATCTATCCAGGAACAAGCATAACATAACAAATTGAAAGTCATTAATTTTTTAATTATTTCATTGGATGAGTACATAAAATAATCCAAACTGACAAAGATGTATGCCTCATGTACATCATTGTAGTGATGTAGAGATATGACATTGACATATAAGATAGACATTGTAGTGTCTATGAAGTAGATATAAGTTTACTACTTAAATGTTATTTATTACAAGTTACAATAGTACGGAATATAAGTTGCAATAATTGATCATTTTTTTCACAGTAGTTTTAATAATAAGATGACTATGAACCATCGATAAATATTTTGATAGTGAGTACATTGTAGCTGTGTAGTAGCTTGTCAGTGATAAATGATAGCATTAGCGATTCTATTCAAGTTCACGGTTAGTCTCCTGGGGAGAAGTAGACCCCAAGTACCCCTGGGGAGCCAGAGCCAGTATAAATACACCTCTCTCTGCTATTGACATGAGGCGATAATAGAAAACAGTCGATATCGGCAGAAATACTGTTCTGTGTGTTTGTGTACCCCTGTCTCTGTATTCTGTAGTTCATACCTTGCTCTCAATAATCAATTCAGTTCAACTATTCTGTTGAGATTTTAAGGATTATAAAATTGACTGTATTATGAGAACTTCGAAAGTGTCAAATGAGTTTTCAATCGCTTCAATTATTTATCAATAATTGCAGATTGATTGTCTTACATTGTTATATGACTTGTTTGGATATTTCAAAATCTATTTCAATCACTCCATGAAATTTATTGATTTCTCAATAGCTTGAACCATTAGTTAAACTATTGAAACTTCATTATCGATGATCATCTCAAAATATTTATTACTCATCAATTACATCACAATAGATTGTTGAATGATAGAATGTTGATATATAGAGATTATCTATCATAAAGCAAAACATCAACAATAAAAATTCGCATCCAATTTTTAGGCAATCTCTTCCATATTGCTTCAATTGTGATTGAGTAGCTTATTACGTTGATTTAGCAAGTTGAAATAGGAGTATGCGGCACGAGTAACCTGAAAAATGGATGAGTTTATTTATTATTGTGACATTACTAAGAATAAACAAGAATCAAGAAATAATAGTAGGCTATATGAATGGATTTGATCAAGAAAATAGACCAAAAAAACATTTAAGAATACATGAGAATCTCTAAAAGAGCGATTCACGTCGAGAGTCGAATAAATAAATATATTTTCCGTTTATAACAGACAACTCCAAGTCAAGATTTAATGACATTTAAATTGGAGTTTGCAAATCTAGAAGTTTACCACATACTTCTACCAAGAGAAAGGAGGCTCTTGTATCCTTTATTAAACAAAGGGTTAATCGATGCATAATATTTCCAATAGACTAAAGAGAATAAACTACGAAAAGCACAATGAACACAAATTTTTCTGGTTATTAAGTTAGTTTCCGTTCTCTTTAGAAAATATATAACTTTATAATTCAATAATTTTTCTATGATAACTGTATAATTTAAAAATTTATTTCATTATTAATACCTCTGCTTGGTCATCTAATCAATATTTCACGTTAATCAAAAATATGCTTCTATTCGAATAAGAATTTCTATTCATGAAAAACAAAAAAACAATTACGTAAAAATAATTACAATTATATAATAAAAATAATAATATTATATAATAATAATAATTAATATCAACTATATTAATTTTATTATTAATATTAATTATTATTATATATTAACAATTACGTAACCTTATCTAGAAAAAAGTACCGTGGTGGGGTGATCATAACACTGGCGCGTAGACATGACCTAAACTTTGAAGGATGCACCGGTGAGGGGGGTATGGAATACCCCCAATCGAGGGTAGTTTTTGAAAAAATAGCTTCAATTTGAAGCGTTTTTACTTCCCACTTTCTTAAAATCTCCACTTCAATATTTAACATTCAATTCATTTTTTGTGCTTAGTAAGCCACTTTTTACTCGTAATTCGATTTTCCATTGAACATTTCACGGGCCTATGGTTTTATTGATATAACAAAATTTGTTATTTAACAAAATTTCGATTCAATAGAATGGAATGGAACAAAATTTTACTAACCATTCAATCATTTTTTCATTGAAATAATAATTTTGTAGTAGCCCTGAAAAGGCCTACTCATATTATTTTCAGATAGGATGCTATAGCTAGGATGCTATAATTGTGGCTCCAAATAAATTTTTAAACAAGCTTTTAAAATCATAGTCCCAGTTTTAATTTGATTAAGAATTATTTCTTCAAGTCCTCATGATTTTCACATTATGCTCAAAATTAGAATGAAGCTATTTTACCAGAAATTAGAGGGTAGTGTCCCCCCTCTTAATGGTAGAAACTACGCCCGTTGATCATTACTGGGAAAATTTGCGGGTTATTCTTCTAAAAAATCTGTCAGAGCATTGTTCAACCACATGCATGATACTGAATAAGCTATAATTACTAGAGTGGCTCATAATACTCATTGTGCTATTCTCTCATCCCTTATATATATTTTCAACTTATACAATATAAAGAGAATATATGACATCAAAAGCTAATTTTTTTGACCAAAAATATTCAGGTCCCATTTCGGTGGGATACGCCATTGTCTTAAGCTATACTATTGTGTATTATATGCAATGTCAGCAATACTCTAATGCTAATGCTGATCCTACTGATTTCAGTAGCCTACATTTCAGATTCTACAACTCAGCTCCTATTTAAAACTAGTTAGAGCTACTAGCTATTAGCTTATGATTGAATCGTGATGAGGTAAACGCTTTCACTCACATTTGCAAGGTTCCTTCTTTCATTGGTGAACGTCTTGTAGAATGACAGTTGAGGGATGTGAGTGTTTCTAATCATGAGGATGAGGAATGTTTTCTGAATCCACACCGGCTTTCCATAGCCACAGAGGTCGTACATTGCGATTCTTACATTTTCAAACTGCAAACAAATTCATTCCGCTAAATATGAAGTAATAAAGTTCCCATTACCACATCCATATTATCTCATAATCAATAATTATCATAGAATTTACTATAATCATCATCATCCATCATAGACTAGGCTTGTAAAGCCTGTTCCGGTGTCCACCGCTTCCTCGGTTGTCCGACGTCTCTTTTCCCATCCAACTGCAACTTCCAATTACGATAATTCCAACATAAAATATTCAGTTTAAAGTGCTTGGCCCAGAGGCCTCAGTATGTTTCTGATAATTGTTCATTTATAATTTTATTGGATAGACCAAATAATATAATAGTCGGAAAAAACAGGCTATTGCTCAAAACTTCTATTCCCTGATTTTGTCTCAAATCTTCCAAAATAATATTATGTAGGTTATGTCCGTTATTATTATTTACTATGTCCATTTCAATCTCTACACCAAATAATCAATCTTAGACTACAAATCAGAATAAAACAATCAATTTCAAATATATATATTAATAATAAAACATTAAATAACAGCAAACTTAAATGAATGTTTCAGGAATTTCTAAAAATAGACCTGATGAATGAAATAATAGAAATTTAAATCTACGATGGCTGAAAATGACTCATAATTAAACAATTGATGATCGAAAATTGAAATTATTCATTGGGTGGGGAAAATCCTTCAACAGGAACTGAGAAATACGAACTAAAGGATGTTGGATTGAAAATGTAGTTACTCAACGCAATTCAAATGCCAATGATTACTGATTGATTACATTTATAATACACTCCCAAATTGGACGGAATATTTGAGAAGGAATAAAGTTTGTTCAATAGCAATGTTTGACTGAAATCCAGCCGTTCCCGTAATTATAACCAAGCTGCTCATCACACAACCACAGAACATAGTAGTGATGGAAAATTCCATTCCCTCAAAATAGTAATTTAGTAATTCCAATGTTTGTTCCGAGTAGAGAATGATGAATAAATGATCAGTACCCAATTGCAATTCCAGTTCAATAATTTCCCACTGTTTGTTGCTTGAATATTGATGGCCTAATCTTGAATACTGTCAGCCATGGACGGGACCCTCTACCATGGAAATCCATGCCATCAGAAGTACACAATATCCATGTGATAGGAACCAATCATAATCACAGTGTTGTATCTAGTTCAGGTACAGTATTACCATTTTAGTGAAAATGATTCTACCGTAGTAATTAAGCTTAGCTCAGTAGTCAAGCTTGTATGAAGAGTTGTTAATTAAGCTTTGATTACAGAACTTACATGGAAATGGATCTTCACAATACTCATTTGGACGTCATTCTTAGAGAATGGATGATTATAAATTTATGAATCTGTATCATCCGTAATATCCAGTACAGACGTCAAGTACAGCATGACGTCCAGTACAGACGTCATTACATTGAAGAGGCTACACAAGAAGCGTGATTCTCGCAGCTACAAAATCAAGCTTCGAGTCTAAACTTCAATATCAATCAAATCAAACACATAAACTTTATTATTTCTCTCATGCCATATGGAAAAAATAAAATTTTCTTTAAAATCCGAACTTATTATTTGAATATTAGCTGGATAATGGAAAACATCAATGAGACATTGGTCGGATGATGAATAGAATTGAAAATTAAAATCTGAGTGCAGCTTTGAAGACACATAGGCCTACACTCTTACAATAATAATTATTTTCACCATTGAAAAGACAAAACGAGTTTTTTTTGAGATTAATGATAAATGGTGTATTGTTGATATATACCTCTTCCTGTATGCCTTGGCCATACTCAGAATAAACATAACAGAAAGCGATTATTGAAGCACCTCGGAAACTGCATTTGAGTTTGTCTGAAATTGCCCCATTCTGAAAATGATAATCACTGATTGAAATACCAATCCATGAAGGTTGAATTACTCATTTAAATAAATATATTATCCATAACTGATGATTATTTTGTTGTGATTAATCTGTTACTTGTATGATACGGATATGTTCAATAATATCTAAATATTTATCATTGAGATATTTGACCGAACGTAGTGAGGTCTATGTTTTAACTCGGATTTTCTTTTGTCTGAATGTATGTATGTAACGCATTTACGGCCAAACGCATTCATAGAATTCGATGAAATTTGGCACGAATATTCTTTTTTCCACTGTGCGTCGATGTATACACAATTTTTTTTTAATTTTTTCATTTTAATATGGAAAGAAATGGAATTCCTCCATACTCCGATAACACTATACGTATCATCTACTCTGAAGATAGGATTAATCAGACTATAGAATTATTCATAATCAATCAGCTGACAAGTGGATTATTCATTGAATGCATCACACAGATGTCTGGAGAAGCCGTGTCTATTTCTATAATGTCTATGGTTTCGATATTTTGTTTTGCATTCATGGTATTATTATGCGTGCCCAAAGACCTTAAAGATGCATAGACTCACATGCAGCGCTAGTGTCGTACTTGGAATTGAAATCGGCCATTGAGGGGGCAACCTATAAGATTATTACATACCAATGCCTTTGTAATCTATAGTATTACAAATATATAGATATAATATAATTATCATGCTAAAATACCCCAATGGCGGCCTTCAATCTCAAGTAAGAGCTATCATTGGGAAGGCATAGGCATTGTGGGTCTATATCTCTTTAAGGTCTTTGTGCGTGCCCATCAGTATCAATATTCTCACATTAAAAAAAACAAATTTGATAGGTGATTATAATAATTATATGAACTGAATTATTTTGTTATATTTTGTTCATTTCAGTATTTTTTGAATCATTATATAATACAATGCTGGAGAATTATAATATTTTTGATTGAAAAAAACTAATTTTGAAATATTTGAGAAATATGTTCATCAGATGGAAAGATTATCACGGAATTGAGTGCATTATCATATGGAATACAAATTCAAATGTGAGCTGAGTTTGTTTCAAACAGGTGACATCAGATACAGGCAATAGTAGATGAGAAAACCGCGTGAGGTCTACTGTTCACAGAACCACTAGTGTAATGGAGTGGAGATAGAGTGATAGACTAAGATAGAATTGATATTACATTGCATCCATTTTAATGAAATCATAGATCAATATCATTCAAGAAATCATAGATCATGAAATCAAGATCATAATGATTTAATACACTGGAAAATAAGTAAAGACTTACAAGTAAGAATAGAACAAGTTATTAAGTAAAAAAGTAGAGAAGTTCTATCAAGTGAAGTAGTTTTATCAAGTAATCTGAATGGAAGAATACAAGTAATTTGTATCTCGATTGAATGAAAAGTGAATCTGTTTAAAATTCATTTGCTATCTTTTTCTCAAAACCATAAAAAACTATACACGAAATATAACACAGGTCTCCTATATTCATTGTAGGCATACAGGGGCGCTCACCCCCCCAAGCCTAAGAACGCTTCCCTAAATTGGAAAAAAATCAGCTGTTACCCCTTCTTGAATTGGAAACCCAAAAATGTCGTAGGTACTCATTCTAAACACTGCTGATCTTTTCTAGGGATCCCCAAGATTTGATGTTGAGCCTAACCCAAGAATTTAAAGGACGCATTCCGCGTTCAAACCCACTCTGGGTACCCCTACTGTATAGTGTATATTATATGTATGTTCAGTATGTGGATCTACTCGTGTAGCTATTTTATACTTGACTACTCTGACAAAATCTGTAACACTGTCACTATAAGTACTGTAGTATACTGTGACTTTATTAATCCTTGTCACTAATAAGTCACTGAAACGAAACCATAGTAGACGAATGATGAAGATTCTCTCAATCTTTCCCTATGCTGAAAAGCAAAGAGAATGGGATGCAGGTGTATTGCTTGTATTCTCTTTTCTGAAAAGTAGTAAAGAGCACTCTACGCTCTCTAGCAGTAATCTCGGGTATAGTACGTGCTTTCTGCTCTAAACAACTTTCACTTTTAGTTCAAAACAATTTGTTCCAGATTTGATGTACGTTTCACTCTAAAGCGAACATTTGTCATCAGCGAAGGCCCGTTGGTCTAGGGGTATGATTCCTGCTTTGGGTGCAGGAGGTCCCGGGTTCAAATCCCGGACGGGCCCGATATTTTTTTTCAAAAATAATACAATACTATGGTTCACTCTAAGTAGTGAGATCTTTTTCCAAATTAAATTTGAGTCCTTTACAAAGTGGATGAGAAAGGTTGTGCGTATTTCATTGACAAATTTTATCTACAGATTAGTTGTGAATGATTGTAATTCGATAAGGCGAATAAACTGTGTATTCCTCATCGATCACTGAATATTGAACATTTAAAGGAATAAAATTAATTAGACAACATTATAACTTTCTTCAAAATTCAGTAACAAAAGAAACGATATGATTCTTGATAAATTTGGTTAAAAATTAAAAAAGCTAGTGGATAATGGATAGAACCAGAATGCATTTAAAATTGGAACATTAAAGAATGTAACATTGGCACGTGTTCGTTTCACTCAGTTCTATACTGCTATGTTACTATCCAAACTATTCGTAATTATCCGAGTATTATCAGACATTGGGGAAAATATAAACAGACACTGTAGAGGAAATGAAAGCGTAGCTTCGACTGCATTGTTGTGATTGGTGTTGTGCGCTGCTTTGTTTGGAGCGGAGTGTTGAGAGAGGGTTGGGGGTTTGTGTTGCCGGGTTGCCTAATCATCAGCTTTTCAGGGAGAGGAAGTTAAAGACAGGACTGGAGACTTCGCCCTGCAGCGCCGGTTCATACGCAATGATGGGTTGTGTGCGCATACGTTCATCATCAAAGTTTCAGCAGCATATGGAGGAAGAATGATTGTGCGTAACCTGTATTCAACCTAAACACGTGTATAGGAAATAAAAATATTGTTCGTGATATACAAATTACATTGAAAATTCTTGCTTACTCGTTATTACCTTTGATCGAGGAATATAAATGTATTCAAATGTATCATTTTCTAGTATACAATATAATGAAATGTAGCTACAAGCGAAGATTTCTTTGGAAAATCTCACTTGAATATTAAAAAATAATCTTGAAAAAGATGAAACCACTTGGATATTGACAATTATTATTATCACGCCAGAAATGCAAAGCAGTTTCGTGGTTCTAGCAGTAATATCTCAAGAGTATCAGCAGAGGTTCTGTAAATAAGTTATCCATGTATCACAATGATGTTTTCTTCTTAGAAGTATTCTATCGAATCACATGAAATGGATTCTTAGAATAAGACTTCAAGTCTCAAGTTTTAAGTAGTATAGCAGTTTTTTCAAGTGTTTTCAAAATCTGAGATCTAGTTTATGGAATGCTGAAATTTGAGAATTGTATACGATGTGTAATCATGGATGCTCATGATTAGCGTGTTTCATACGGTCATAATGATATGAAATATGGGACAGGAGCGGATAACGAATATTATGAATGGAATTCAAGTGTGTGCATCGATTAGCTGCCATCTCTGAGGCTAAAATTGCATAATATACTGTATTCTCAATTCTGGGAATAAGAGAGATCTCTAAAAATGCAATGAAATTTTCTTTCTTAAAGATAATTTTTTTAATGGAATAAGCAGATCAAATTATTCTTTCCGTTCCTACAATGAATAGAATCTTGTACCACTTTTGAAAAAATCGATAAAACATAATGAATTTTCCATGTTCATAGATAATTTCAGATTCAGCTTAATAATATTTTTGCTTATGCAAGTCATAAATAAAAAAATGATGATTCAGTGGAGTTAATTCTAAACCATACATTGATTAAAAATATTGTTGGACTCACTTGAAAACTGATGATTGCCAAACAGATTTGAATACAGACAAAAGCGTTGACATAGAAAATCATGTACGCGTTACCCTTGCTCAATTGATTCATTTTTCTGGAAAATTATGTTGAAAAGTTATGAAATATATTCAAATAAGTGATGGAGTCTGATTATTTTTTATCTCTAGAAGATTATTCTATTTTTTGATTACTGTGTAATATTTATGAAAATATTAATAGTAAAAGTAAATTCGTATGGCTTTTGTTGGTGGGGAGTCCCTTTCGGGAAGGTCCCACCGCCTGAATTTAGAATTTAAGCCGTCAATGGGCCTTACGACTGTCATACTTCAGCCGGGTCCGACAATTTAACGTGCCCGTTCGATAACACGGGAGTGATCTGGTTAAAAAACTTTTGGTTGTGAGAGGGTTTGAAGCCGGGATGCTGCTACGCAAGCACTCTATCTAGTACACCACGGATCACTCCAAAATATTAATATTATTTCAAATTGGAAACGTCTCAAATAATTCGTGTGAGTTGCAGCATTGCATCATCAGACAATGATACAGGATACAGTTTGAAGCTCAGATTTTGCAGGCCGGACACAGAAATGTCTCCCGGCTACATAGGCCAAAATGTTATTGACTCTGAATGTTTCTAATTTTTTTGCTGGCCTATAATTGCATATGCATATTATGATGATTTGTGCTATGATACAGGATACAGTAACCTGCTGAATATTCTTAGTTTATTCCTACATCATATAAAATGAGAATAGTTATGAATAAAATTATTGATTGATTGAGTTTTGGTCGTAGTAAGGACGTCAAAAAGGTCTCGAAACTACTCTGCTTATTCATTAGAATATATTTTGTTCAAACGATATTTTCATAGATATTTTTGTTTCCAAGTTTAAATGAAAATTAATATTTCAGCCAATGAGAATAATTGGTGCTGCATCATTCAATATTATTTTGTTTTCTATGTGTCCAGCCTTTTGATTTTATTCATTTATTCCACTAATTTTTTTATTACTTTTATAAGATAGGATTAGATTGATTGATGGAAAATTCACACGCGGATACGAATTGCATTAAATTATTGACAAGAAGACAAGATTCAATGAGATTATCATAAAATTCATTGGATTCAATGAATACATATACGGAAGAATTAATAATTACTCGTATGTTAGTTTCACTGTTTGGAGTAGAACTAACAGTTGAGTTATCAACCACAAAGTGTACTATTAGATGTTGCATGATCATAATCAGAGACAAATAGGTAATAATCTTATTATAATCTTCAATATCTTCACTAGTATATAATATACTTGTTTTGAGCTCTACCAAATGACAAAATGAACCATAGTGAGTAGCTAGTAATTATCTCTTACACCTCAAAGAACAATATTAGTTTGTGAAGAATATCAATTCTCAAATTCATTGTATCATTTCAACATACCTGAAAATTCTTTGATGGTCCATCACTAGCATCTTCACACGGTTCCCGATGACATCTTGAAAGTTGGAATCCACAAATTCGTGACCTCTCTCATCCAAATTCAAAATTTTTCGCAAATACATCTCATCCAGCTCCTTCAGTCTCACCAGAAACATTTTCAGTTCAACTGCCACAGCCGTATAGCCAGTCACACAGAATACATATATAGTAGCCGTAATATAATAGCATATATATAGGTATAAACAATGCAAGACCGACACTAATACATAATGCAAAATGGTATCCTGTTGTGGAGCTATATATTGGAATGGTATTTCGATGATGCAGGGCTTGGGCAGTTCTTCAATTTCCTGATTATTACCGGTCAAATAAGTCAACATACCATGAATCGAGTTGAAGCTGTAGCTTATGTAGAGACACTTTGTGCTATGACCTGCCATTATTAAGAAACTCATGCCCTCTTTGTTCATTTCATCCAGCATTTGTTGTTTACGACTTGATTTTATGTCAGTTTCTTCATTTTCATTCGATTCCGGACTGATTAGAGCGTTCAGTGTTGCTCTGAAAAGAAACTCAGACATTATCTCTTATCTATTACATTGTGTACAAATAATACAGCTAAAGTAGCCTACTACTTCAGTAAACCATATTAGATGGAACAGATTCCCGAGTGATTGAAAAATTGATAGTGAAAAATAATTACAATATACTTGTAGTTCCATTCAATCCACGTTGGGAGGTGATTTCATGTTATCTATATATATAAACGCGAAATGGCACTCACTCACTGACTGACTCACTCACTCACTCACTCACTCACTCACTCGCAGTACTAAAAATCTACCGGACCAAAAACGTTCAAATTTGGTAGGTATGTTCAGTTGGCCCTTTAGAGGCGCACTAAGAAATCTTTTGGCAATATTTTAACTCTAAGGGTTGTTTTTAAGGGTTTAAAGTTCGTCTTTTATCTATATATATAAACGCGAAATGGCACTCACTCACTGACTGACTGACTCACTCACTCACTCGCAGTACTAAAAATCTACCGGACCAAAAACGTTCAAATTTGGTAGGTATGTTCAGTTGGCCCTTTAGAGGCGCACTAAGAAATCTTTTGGCAATATTTAAACTCTAAGGGTTGTTTTTAAGGGTTTAAAGTTCGTCTTTTAGCATGTATATTCTTCTTCTCCCAATCTCTTGATTATAATTGAAATTTCCATATCATATGTTACTATAGAAGTATAATCTAGATAGAGTACCTCTTCGAAACAGTTGTTAACTGGCAACTAAATTAATAATTTCGTCAGGTTGGCATTAAGTTGAGTTGACTTTTTTTAGGTTGACACCAAGTTGAAGATTTAAATGCATTTATCGCGGAAAAATTGATTGGGCACTGCTACTTCAATCCTGGGAGTATTATATTACTAGCCGTCAGGCTCGCTTCGCTCGCCATATCCGTTTAGCCAGACGTTTAGTCTGGCCCCCGACTGGATTGTCCTAACATATGATAAAAATGCTCAAATGAAAAATGCAGGCGAGCGAAGCTCGCCTGCTGATTTTATTCTTGGTCAATCAAGTAGGGGGTCCAGGGGGGCGGAGCCCCCTGGCTAGACGGATATGGCGAGCGAAGCGAGCCTGACGGCTAGTAGTGTAATATTATTATCTCACAACCAGAGGGAATGGGAGGAAAAAAAACTTGTCGGGCCCGTCCGGGATTTGAACCCGGGACCTCCTGCACCCAAAGCAGGAATCATACCCCTAGACCAACGGGCCTTGTTGAAAGAAATAACAATTGCTATTGAATTTATGTTGAAATTCAAAACAAGGTCATTACCGAATAGTACGTTGAGAAAGTGAAAGCACTATGCTATTATTTCCACAAGCGTTCAAATCACGCCTTGTATTGCTGTGTAGCCTATATAACTGTATTGTATCTTCTATCCACAAATTATATATGTACTAAACATTTCTCATAATAGGAGCACATCTTTTTCTAATATTAAGATCTATTTAGGATAAGAATAAGATTTGTTAGAGGTGGCTGTGTTATATTAGTAGTGATGTGATCATTTCAATTAACAATGAACAGAGAAGTGAGAGATGATCCTATGGTGTACTGTACAGTAATAAGGCTTTTTGATATTCCACACGAGATTTCTGATTTAATCAGAAGATTTGATCCAGAGATCCTGTAAAGCTTCTCCATAAAACTGTGAATAGAGTTTGAATGTCCAAATGATATCTTTGAAGAGTACCGAGTCGATTTAAACAAATAGTTCGTAGAATTGGTAATATACAGGTGAATAAGAGGCATACAGAGAAGATAATTCATAAAATTTTGATAGTTCCTTCTCAAGAAATAGACTACATGAAACCAAGAAAAAATGTTCTGGTATTCTCGTTCGTTAACACCTTTCCAATTTCAAACTAAAATCAAATACCTAACTTCTAGCTAGTAAGTACTGTATAGGGAATATTTCATTAGCGAATTGATTCCGAGTTCACTGGAATTTATTCATTGGAATAAATGGAGAATAGTGACGAGCTCAAGCATTTACATCCACATGAATAGAATAGAAAAACGTTTATTGAATAAATAAGCTACCTTAAGCGAACCTCAAAGAGGCTGCTTGACAAGGTACCATATACAAAACATGTAAATTCAATTATAAATATACATATATTAGTGAACTTTATTTTTACAAGAATTTACTCAACAGTTGAACCTATGATGATATTGACTGTCAATGGTTGGCTCAGCTCTTAAAAATCTCAGTGTTATAATATATTATAGTCAACCTGAACTTACATACAAAAAATAAAACGGAATGAATTACAGCAATACAATAAATTAGTAATGAATAACACTATGCTACATTTAAAGTGTAATTATTCAACCAACTTTTTCAAATTTCTTTTCAACAGGCGCATATTAACAAACTCAGCACAATTATTGGGTAAATCATTGAAAGTTTTTGGTACAATGTAGATTAAGGTGTTTCTGACTAAATTATTCTAAGTAAATGGTACAACATACCTCTCATTCCTTAAATCATATCGATTAACTTTTATAACTAAATATTTTTTGCTGAAGAAATTTTCTAAAATCAAAGTAAATAGGAATATTTCTTTCATATTCAAAACCATGCATCTATTCAAAAGGTTTTCGTATGAAATATCTCCCTGAGAATTGCTGACCAAACGTAAAATATTCCTCAGTACTGAAGATATTCTCCTTTAATAAGCATTGCTAACAAATCCCCAACCTTGCAATCCATCTCTCATAACAGACTCTCCCAAGGCTATAATCATCCTCTTCACTTTATTGGGTTATAAATCTTCAATAAATACTTTTGGCCAATACCTGTTTGAGTCTATTTTTTATATGTTTATAAACATATATATACTGTTTCAAACATTTTCATATGAATATCTCAACGAAAATAAATGTCAACTGTTACTCCTAAATACTTATAATTCATACAATTCGATATGAACTGACAATCTCTTGTACATATGAAAATTTCTTGTACCTACAGTTGGAAACATTCACAGCAATGGTGCTCAATTTTGGGTTCCCCAAGTCATTTCATGTAAGATGAGGTTATATGTAGCACCTTGGTTTTGGTAACATTTATATTTAAACAATTATTATAAGACCATTTAGCTAGAGTATTGGTATCAAGTTGTAGCTGGGGTTAAATAACTACATGTAGAAGTAATAATTGATCGAAGGAAGATCTTAAAATATCCTTGGTCCTTTATTAATATCATTTATTGATATCCTTGAAGGCAGTAGAGAGAATAGTTGAAGATGGTAGTAATTGTAATATAATATGTCATGATATTTCCACTGAAAAACTAGTAGAAATACCAACTACTCTCAAGATATTGCACTGACCTGTTACCGAAGAAACCACCAAAATGCTCACTGGTCAATAGCAGCAGGAACAGAGCATAGTTGAGGCATTCGAGCGAAAATAGCTTAGTTTTGAAGTCCCACTTGGCCCAGTTTGTAACTATTATGACAAGAGCCTGGACGGCATAGTAGACTACCACTGAGTAGAGTATTCTCTCAGTCATCTTGAAATCCACGTCCCTAGACTCCGCGATGTCGGAATTTGAAACGTCGATTTTCGCTTTAGCTGCTGCATCCCACTTTGGTTGTCGCTGGTCCTCCGTTGTTGCTTCACGATTCTGTCAAACAATTCAAGGGATTTAATCATAAAAGTGACGATTCTGTAGAGCAGTATGAGAAATTCATTCATAAGTGTGAAGATTCTGTAGAGCAATATGAGAGATCCACTGATAAAAGTAACTATTGTGTACAGAAAAGTGAGATAAGATAAGACTCTTATCTAAGCACACAAGGCGTTTACAGTTCCTGTACAGCGACTAGCGATGAATGACAGTATTAATTCTCAGACCATCACTTCAAGTCTCCAAACAAAAGTTCCAACTGTGTCCCCATCATTATTTATTCATCTCCAGGCAGTAGAACTATTTCGAAATATTAAATGTACGATGTACTTAAAAATAAATCCTTTTCATATTTTTAATCTGTCTTTTATTAACTTTAATGTATTTCATTATTAAATAAATAAACAAAACATCCTGAAAACTTTTACTGTGAAACACACGTTTTTACTCCATAAAACTTCAACAATTAACTTCATTAAATGTAAGCCCTTTCACAAAATTTTCCCCTGTTCAGCCCCCCCCAAAATAAAATTCTAGATCCGCCACTGGATAAGAGAAATCCTTAAGAGACCAAGAGCAATATGAGAAATTCATATGTAAGATAGATAATTCAGTGGAGAAATATGGGATAATCATTCTTAAGAGATGCGCTTCTAAGGAAAAATTTCGGAGCTCAATAAAAGAGAATATAGATTGGGGGATTCGATCGTAAGAAGAATCACATTGAGGGATGCTATAATGAAAATAATGGTGATAGTTGTCACAGTGACTAGTCGTGATGTAGACAAAATTGAATTTAGATTTGAAATTGAGAAAAGTAATTGAGAAGACACTCATACAAACATCAATCATAATACTGTATCTTATGTATATATTCTCAAAGATGTATATATTTATGTACAATACTGGATGTGGTATACATAAGTCTATCATCTGAATAATAAATGAGTCTATCATCTAAATAACTCCAGCAAAGTGTAAGTTGTATTAAAAAGTACAAAATGAGAAGAATATTATGTTTATGGTTTTCATATTCATTTAGTATTTCAGTAAAAACTTGAAGGGTTCGCTATGTCTTAGGTGGATGCTGATTCAACAAACAGATAGCTGGCTGAGGGCATAGAAGATAGAATAAAAACTACCTTCATGTTGCGCAGATATTAAAGTTCCCTTCCAAACAGCCTCTTCTCTCAATAACTGCTCAACTTTCTCCTGTTTCTGCCTTTTCTAGTCATGATTTTCAAATGGTTTTGTTCTTAAGAAACCCCAGGTGTTGGCATATCAGGAATATCAGGAAATGACAGTCAAGATTGCTGAGCGATTATAACGAATACTTTTGAGATAAATATAGACATTCTGGATGATAAAGATGGCGATAAAAGGTTCAAATCACGTCAGAGATGTTAAATACAGGTCTTGATTGCTTTTTAGCAATTAACCAGACGCTGAAGAGGGAAGAATATTCGAGTTTGAAGGAGACAAATCGAAGTAGTTACGATAAAAGGTATGCAATTAAGGAGACACTTCTGACTGTCATTTAGAAGGTGACAAAAGATGTTTCTATCTGTGTATTTTTGCCACGGCCAGATTTTGGCGAAGTTTATCTTTGTCAGTTAGTAAGTCATTGGGAAAGGATCATTGTGAGTGAAAAACTTCACACATCAAGCACAAACCCCCATTTAAATTTATAAATAATAACTCTACCAACCTGATAGAGAAAGGAATTCATTGTTTAATCCTGAATTGAATAGTTATGAACTGCATCAGGGACTTTTGAAAGCCATGAATGTTAGGTGAGTTTGTCGCATGAGCCTGACATTTAAAGGCTCAACACTATCACTTGATTATTTGTTGAGTTATTTTTGAAAGTCCATAATAGATTCTCATTGTAGCA
Source organism: Nilaparvata lugens (assembly GCF_014356525.2). Lineage (NCBI taxonomy): Eukaryota > Metazoa > Arthropoda > Insecta > Hemiptera > Delphacidae > Nilaparvata > Nilaparvata lugens. Next base: position 25,876,936 of record NC_052511.1, on the reverse strand, counting down.
TTATAGTTTTCAATTGCAATTATTAAACTATTGAAAAATGCAAATGCGGGTGTAAATTCCATGAGCTGAAGCTACAGAGCAGCTTGAATTTTCATCCATCTTAGCTAGAAATAGATTAGTAAATGAGTATATTCACCTCTATATATATATTTCTCTATGATTTAAATTGCTACAGTATTCGAACGAGATTTCATCTTATTAAAGTCACAGTGTGCACTTGAGCATTCCATGGAAAATGGATATTACGTAGAGATAAAACTCTGTATGATGGAATTGATTAACTTCGTTTGAAATAATAAAATATTTATATATTTTATGTTAATATAAAGAGATATTATCAAGCGATCAATCAATTATCATTATGGAGATCATGAGAGATCTTTCAATTCCACAACAATGATAACTATTATTGATTTACTAGCAATTCCTTGATGAATGAATTATTGGAATAACTCATTATCTCTTGAAATGAGTTGATTATGCTGTCATAACCTCTACAAATCCAAACTGATGTCGAAGACAACATGTAAATTCACCATTATTGTTATTGTACTACTTAATAAGATTTCATTAGAATCCATCAAATCAACTATCTATTCAAGTTTTTGGCCAAATTCCTTTACGATCGAAAAACTCATCAAATTTCGCTCAATGCTAGCAAAGTTTGAATAAGACACTCGACTCAGAACTCGCCTTCTTGAATTGAAGTCGCTCATCAAAAAGATCTGAATTTTCATGAAAAAGCCCCCTGTCATCGCAAGAGATTTGAAACTGAGAGGCTGATAGACAAAGACGGAGCGTCACTTTCTTGTCTGGAGGTCCATTTTCATCAATCATCCACAGACAACACAGGAAAAAGGCCCAACTGATCGATAAGTTATTAGAAAGTTTTCTTTCGTGGCAAAAAATCACCCACTGTGACTTCGAAACCTTCCCAAGTCATCATTGCATTCCTTTTGTTCTTCTTGATCATTCAGAGAAGCTGATTGAGAGACAGAGAATCATCGAGAAACTGGAAGAATTCAAAATCAACTTCATCTTTCATCTTCCAATTTTCAACAACGGATAAGATATACACTTTCCTGTGGTGAAGTCTGAGTTTCTGCAATTGATTGTGTAACTACTGTATTCACGGTGACCTATATTAAATGTTCCAATATTCAAATTATAAATAAATTCACAATCGGTTATATTTCAATACATAAGCACATACGAGATAGATTATCAAACCTTGCATGAATAGATTTTCCTTGAATAAAATCAATTTGATTCAATTCCGCGTTTCCAATGTTTATTTTCTTCATTATTCTTTTTCCAATTGAAAAAATAATCAAATAAGCCTCAAATTGTGAAACTCAAAATAATTACTATGAATATTATTGATTTGAAAGATGAGTTCACTTGAACCTCCAAATAAGCATTATATCCTTACATCTTCTTCCCATTTAATAATGTTCAAACCAGTGACCACATAATACAAATAATTTTTGTACTAAACCAGCGACCACATAATACAAACATTATTTGTAGTTAGTGGTAGCTGGTTCAAACTCTCATCAAATATTCTTTTCACCAATGCATTCCAAATGCTATTATTTCAGGCTGACTCCCATTCAATTCAATTTATATATACCTGTTTTCTCTCCAATGATATATACATGTTTGAATAATAGTAATACAGAGAATGAATATTTTTCAATTAGGCCATGATGTCTGCGTGCGAAGAAGAGACAGATTTCAATATTATGAAAAGTGAACTTGACATCGCAAACATCGATTAAAATTATTTAATGTACTATAAAATATTCTTGCAATCGGCAGCTTAGTTTCTCCGGAAAGTATGGATTAAATATTGTATTCGAACATAGAAACTTTTAGATAGTAGGTTACTAATTCAGAATATGTTCACAATACAGAAAAGGCTACTGATTAACTGGAGAATTATCCGATCTTAGATTTAACAAGAATTTAAATATCTAAACTAAAGATCAATTTCAAGATTTAAATATTTGATACTAAACTGAGTAGAGTAACTATTGCTTTCGAATTGATTATTGATTTCTGGGCCGATAAAATTGGGACTTATAGGAGAGTTCACATATATTTGCATTCTGCAAATGCATGAGCATTCTCATAAGTTATGGTATTATTATTCTGCCCAGTGGAGGCAAAATTCACTGGAATGCAGGAATTGAGAAATAAATAACAACAAGCTAGTTTTTTGGCTCATTTATTAGCAATATCTCATTTATTTCCATCTGTAAATTGAAATAAGCCCGCACCTGGTAGAAGCCTACATTCACAGGGGGATTGAGAAGAATATTGAGTTCTACTTGTCACAGTTCAAAGCTACCACCGGGTTCAGCAAGGTAAAAATGTAATTTTTGGGAAACTGATCGATTGGTCAGGAAAGGCTGTTCAATATTTCAACTTGTAACCGATTACAGAGTGGAAAAACCGCAAGGATATAAAACACTCTGTCGAACAATGACGCGCTTTATTGGCTTTTTGTCGGGTATGGAGTTATTCACTTGTTTTTTAGCGTCACAAAACATCCCATTCATCAACGTATCAGGAAAAACATTTTTTTTCATAAAGCATTACTCACAATAAAATGATTTCAAAGCGAGTGTCAATAAAAAATGTGTGCCAATGAAAAAATGCGGTCGAGAAAATTTCTGTCGATGATTTCGAAGTGAGTGTCAATGAAAAAATGAAAATATGAGTGACAATTGAAAAATGAAAAAAATAAGAAAAAATGAGTGTCAATGGGAAAATTAATGCTGTCGAGATAATTTTCATCCAAAATTTGCTGAATACACTTTGAAGCTGAAACTGGTCTGTTCAACAATAGCATGAAATTGACTGGTCTTTTCAGACCGGGATAATTATAATTTTGATCGTTGAAATTTCACAAGCTTTTGAAATCAATTAATTGACCAGAAATGTGTCGTGACCATGAATCTCTTTGTTCTAAGATATGTAGAAGCTCACCCACATGACTCTACGATTTCAATTCACTAACACAAGCGACAAGCATGAGAATTGTTAAGTAGAACTTTCTTTTAACATAGCAGTTTCACTATTTTTACTTTCCTTGCCCTATTACCATAGGTAAAGAAAGTATTGCTTTCCGAAAAAAATTAAGGTACCCCAATTTCTATATTATTTCTATACGTTTCAAGGTCCCCTGAGTCCAAAAAAGTTGTTTTTGGGTATTGGTCTGTATGTGTGTGTGTGTGTGTGTGTGTGTGTGTGTGTGTGTGTGTGTGTGGTGTGTGTGTGTGTGGTGGTGTGTGTGTGTGGTGTGTGTGTGTGGTGTGTGTGTGTGTGTGTTGTGTGTGTGTGTGTGTTGTGTGGTGTGTGTGTGTGTGTGTGTGTGTGTGTGTGTGTGTGTGTGTGTGTGTGTGTGTGTGTGTGTGTGTGTGTGTGTGTGTGTGTGTGTGTGTGTATGTGCGTCTGTGTACACGATATCTCATCTCCCAATTAACGGAATGACTTGAAATTTTGAACTTAAGGTCCTTACAATATAAGTATCCAACAAGAACATTTTCGATCAAATTCAATTAAAGATGGCGGCTAAAATGGCGAAAATGTTGCCAAAAACAGGGTTTTTCGCGATTTTCTCGAAAACGGCTCCAACGATTTTGATCAAATTCATACCTGGAAAAGCCATTGATAAGCTCTATCAACTGCCACGAGTCCCATATCTGTAAAAATTTCAGGAGCTCCGCCCCATCTATGCAAAGTTTGATTTTAGATTCTCAATAATCATGCTTCAGATACAATTCAAACAAAAAATTTCGAGAGGAAAAGATTCAGCATGAGAATCTCTACAACTAATGTTCAGTATCATTTTCACCTAAAATTGAAAATAAGCATGAAATTTGAGAAAATGTGATTATCCAATTGCAAACTGTTGGCAACTGTTGATTCTATTAAATGATTCACTATGAAGGGATAGCACACCTCGTGTGTCTTCAGCGTTATTGTCCTGTCACCAGCTGGCTCAAATCTTTGAATAATAGACTTGAGATGCGCGGGAACACTAGCGTCAGGTGATCAATTCTCATAACGGCAAGGAAAGTTGTGTGAGTGCGCCACACCAGATTTTTTTATATTGAGTACTAAAAATTAGAATAGCATGATAGAAGTAATCATCATCAGTGGTTTAATCTTTATAAACATTATAAATAATAGTGGAGCTATATTGAGGGATTGATAAAATAAGTCCGAATGATAAAAGTACTGTTGTAAATTTTATGATTGATTAGTCTAAAATAATAAATTATACAAATATCATGATATGAATAGAACAAATTCACAGTCTATGTACATAATTCATAAGTGATCGGAATTAAAATTGATAAGCAATCTATCAACACATTCCATTTTCTGAAGTAATTTGTCAATTGATAATTATGAAATAATTAAAATCATTAATATAAATAATTCTATAGTTTAAAAATGAATAACTGTTCTAATTAATAGATAGTGATTCATCTTATCGGAATAATGTAAGAGAAGCAATGTTCTCGATCAATTGTTTTGAATGATCAAGGTCAGTCTGAGTTCAATACTCTGACATAGTCACAGTTGTATTTCTCAGCGTAAACACCAGACAAAATGTCAAATAATAATCTAAACAACTTTCACTTTTAGCCAATTAAAGATTTGTAATAGTGTACATTAACTACAATCATCAAGGCCCGTTGGTCTAGGGGTATGATTCCTGCTTTGGGTGCAGGAGGTCCCGGGTTCAAATCCCGGACGGGCCCGACATTTTTATCAAATTTTCCTTAAATTTTCACTAGAGGAACAATCTTGAGAGCCTCATTCACAATGATTTCTGTACCTTGAATTCATGAGTCCATTGGGTCTAGAAATGCCTGTGAAGAAGAACGTTCCTGGATTCAAACAGGAAAAACGGGGCTTCTGGAAAACAATTCCGGGGAATCAATCACAGTACCTTTTCAAAGTAGTTTAATTTTCTTGTTATCAGATTGAACTTGGCCGGAAATGTTAAAATTTGTATTTTCAATTTCTACTCTGACATTGATTTGAGTTTTGAGGGTCAGGGAAATCAGACACCTAAATTGGGAGTTTATGGAAGTGGAAGTGAAAAGATAAGGAATTAATCGCAAAAATAGTGGGAATAGATCGGCGTCTTCCATGAATGGGCTTATTCATGAACCGAGGAAACATGAAATCTCAGATGATCACATTTGAGAAAATCGAACATCAAGAGAAGGATACAAGATTATTCCTTAAAATTGTAGGATTCACATGTCAATAAAGAAGATGAGTTAACAGAAGATGAAGGCGGAGGTGGAAGGAAATTTCAAGAGAGTACGGAATAGGGGTTTTCTACTGTAAAGTTATGTGAAACTATATGCTCATAGGAATACATGCCTGAGTTTTTCCCGTATACTCTTCCCTTTGAGAAGATTTCTATGTTATTCCAAACTTACAGAAATTAAAATAATGCTTCTTGAAATCTCCATAAGGATAATAATAAATTTGAAGAACACACATTTCTGCTAATTAATTCAGTCGGGAAATTTCATAGAAAATTATTATCTTGTGAATCTCTCTTCATCTAACATGACGTTGAAGTTTCCACAATAATGAATTCACCCCACAGAAGCCTATCTTCCCCAGAACATCTCTAATTCTTATTTCTCCCCAATTATTTCTGATGATGTGTGGGTGGAGAGCGCTTCACTAACATAACAGCCACTGTTATTCGAAACTTACTGAGTGGGTTTTATTACCGGAGAATACTGATGACTCGTATGAATGGATTACTTCATGATGCATCGCTCGCAGCGCTCTAAACTTCAAATACAATCATTTTTGGGTCTTCGATGCTCCATTATGTGGCTTCATTGCGGAGAGTAATTCCACTACAATGCTATTCCCACGCAGAATTTCCATTTGTGGAAGTGTAGAACCATATCTATGAAATAATTAGTTATAACATAACTTTATTCACTTCTATATATTCAATGCTATGATATAACATTACCTTATACAAATTTTATCTCATATCTTTCAAATTTCAATGGCCTGAGTTATTTTCCATGCGATGATCATATAGATATTATAGCTTATTGGATGTGGAATGCATATTATATTGAATTGAACCCAATGACCCCCCCCCCCCTCATAAGGTCAGGGTCCTGTATCCGCGCCTGATATTTGTGTGAGTGCAACAGGCAAAGCCCAAATACTACTCATGACAATGATTTAATTATTTTTCCATTCATGTACTATTATTACACTTATGTGAGAAGGGACAACAGGCTTATTTCCCAAAACTATATTGATGAATTATACAATAGAAGTAAATTTCGAGTATAAAGTATTTTTCGCCCCACTTGGATGTAATGAGCTGGTTTTCGTGCGTCATATGGAGGCCGAAAATGATTGTTTTCTGACCAGGCCGGTAAAAGTTTTACGGCCCTAGGGCTGTAAAATAACCTTGAAGTCAGCTGATTCTGATTTGATGTGAACGTGTTTACAAAATGGTTTATGAAACGGAATCAGTTTATGCTTCTAGAATTGAATAAGTATTCTGCAATAAGATACTATCATTTTATTTGGATGAATAAAATACAGATAAGATATTATAAACTATTCAAATTCAATTTTCAGAGTAGGATAGAACTTCTAACCTAAACTTCCGAAGTCAACGACAACAAGCATTGTTGACGTTGACATTCAGATTGGCCAAATTTCAAGTGTGCTAAAACAGCTGATCAAAAAAGTTACTTCATTATTTGTGTTTATTATTCAAGAATCAAAACATTCATAATAATATCATCTTATTGTCATTTGGAAGAATAAAAAGTATAAACTCAACCTACATGAACATAATCTTTTAGGTTATTTAGACAAATCAGAATAAAAAATAAAAATACTTCGACAATTTCCTGATATTCAGATTACCTCAGATTTGCTAGAGCTATGAACTTCCTGTTTTGCTTTCGGAAGTGCCTAATGAACAATAAATTATTCTCATATTTATATTGTTTATTTTTCTGTGTGGCGAAAAATAACGTTCTCACCATGGGCAAAAATGTTTTTCCGGCTCTCAATCTTTTCAAGTCCTCGGCCTACGGCCTCGGACTTGAAAACCGATTTCGAGCCGGAAAAATCTCATTTTCGGCCCTAGGTGCGAAATATACTATTAAATACTCTAAATACGTGATGTTCGAATTTTTCAACATAATGCTTCATCAAGGATTCTGATATGGTAGCGATACTATCTTTTTGGATTTTGTCAATCTCAATGGCTTTTCAATCTCTACGACTTTTCTCGATCCTCATGCGTCTTATTTTAACGAAGTAGTAGCAGAGAATGTAATAAGTTCTGAGATGAAATCTGTTGGGTGGATCTCTGAGTTATAATTATTATTGAAAAATCAAAAGTGGATTAGAATCACCTGAGTAATAATCAGTGTAAAAATTGGAAAGACAGCGACCTCTAGGTGCAAGTGCTACTACTATCAGCTTCATGCATGAGAGATGGCTTTCACTTTCCGTGCTGTGACGTGGGAATCCGGTATAACATACATTCAGAAGATAAGGTGAATATTCACTTTCAACAAGGCCCGTTGGTCTAGGGGTATGATTCCTGCTTTGGGTGCAGGAGGTCCCGGGTTCAAATCCCGGACGGGCCCGGCATTATTTTTGTTTTATTTGGAAATGTTGAAGATCTCATAGTCATGACTGAGGTATCGACTGATAATATTGGCCTCTAAAATAATAGTCTATATTTAGACATTTATGAATGACATGATAACTATCTCAATCTAATGTAACTCAGAAACTGAACTCTAGTTTCTGTTTGTAGAATTCATTACCTCAGCGAGTAAAGAACCATAAAAATATTCACTGAATGTGAGAAATGAAAAATCATTCTCAAATACCACTATGGGGAAGGGGAAATAGTTTCTGGCAAATATTTTAGATTCTATAAAACTCAAATACTGAAACACGGCCATCTATAGGGTTAGATAACTAATGTTCTATAGAGAACTATAGATGGCCATGACTGAACTCTTGTTTATCCATCCATGTTCGTGTAACCTATTTCCACAAAAAGCTAGGAAGCAAATAACAATGTTCACTAAATGATAGAAGTGAGTAATCTCTCAGGAAGGGTTATAATTTCAACAACAATGAACAATCGTCCGTTTACTGGAAGTGCCACCGTTCAAATATGCTTTAAATAGTAACAGAATTGGAAATGAATGGAACCTGATTCGACCGAAGCCCTCAAGCTCTTCGACAAAGTCGTGCTTCGTGAATGAACCACCGGATTGAATCAGGCTTCGATTGTCTTTCGGAATAAGGTAGGCGAGAGCTAACAATCCAACTCAACGCACCGGCGGATGGAGATAATTTGTCGGCGGCTTTTCAACAAATTCGACAATGTGTTGTCGGCTGCCCACAGTACAATGGATGATCAGTGAATGAATGGAGAGGTTATTGTGGAATTAATAGCAATGTTAACTGATGATTCATTGTGTCAACCACTAGTTTGAATGAAAAAGAAATGCAGGTGCCAAACTTCCACTTGCTAACACTACGTTAGTCATAATATGCTAACACTACGTCTACGCTAAACCACGTTTACTTGTAGATATGGTTGCTTTTATCACAATGTGATACGGAGTTTAAACGTTCAGCTGGCATTTCTCCGTTTAAACCGAGTATCTGCTTAGGGGCCTGAGTGGAACAGTACTTTGATTGGTTCAATCGGAGATGATTCAATGTGATGAACGCCACAAAAATATGGTCATGAATAAAGATTCTATAAATATGAATTGATGATATTCATGAAAATTGGATAGTAATATGATTATGAGTCTTGATAGGTAATAACAATTTTTAAATTTTTGGTGAAGCGGTGAAGAATCACATTGTTTCGCAACAAAGAGATATGTTCTCTTTTTTAAAAAAGTAAATATGAATTGCATACAGGCTATTGTTATAGAAATACATTTGTAGGGAATGAAAATTTAACGGCTATGAGAAGAAAATAGTATAGAATGTAACACACTATGCTCCGGATTGGATGAGAATGGGATAGTCAATGGGATGAAAGACTCTCACAAATTGAGATAAGCATAGTTCTATCGACTTTATCGTTCTGTAATGTGGCAAGTCTGGAAAATCCGTGTCATCTTTTATTAACTAATTTAAAAAGTTCATTGAAATTTTCTATCCTTATTCAATTTTCCGCCAATGTTATACTCCGTGAAAAATGTTTTGTTTTGATCAACCAAATAGTTTTTTTTCTGAAAAAAAAAACATTGTCAGAACAGTTTGAAATAGTCGAGTGTTTAAATTTTCTGAATAATATCAAAGTATTTTCAGTGGATATAGGGTACTGTACTTTTTCAACTGGTCCTTTTTATCTCGACATACTTTACTCTATAACAGAGTTGATTTTATGTAATTTCATTACCCAACTCTCTCCCGCCCGCCTCTATTTCAATCAACCTGATCCAAAACACGTATTATAATTCTGATCTCTCAACTGTTCAGTACAATGTTAGTTTGAAGAGTGTAATAATAAGTTGTCTGATCCAACTGACTATGTGAAACCCATACACGGAAAACTAATTCTATTAATCCCAGTTTTTATTTACTCTGAATGTGTCTGACCTATTTTATAAATTGAAAACTCTCATCTCGAATCTCAGGCAAATTTCAACGATTATCAGAGTGAGAAAATTCTAAAAACAATGGTTGGATATAGGAATGGAAGAGAAGATTTTTCAACTTGTTCTGCTTCTTGTTTCCAATCCGATTACAATTGTGGTTCCATGAATGAATGAATGGAAATTACATAATAATATGAAATACACAGCTGAGTCCCTTCGAAAATGATTAGAAACACTAATAATTTCACATCGAAACCCATTTTCAACCTCAAGGTGAGAAAGGTTAATAATATGCTCATTCCAAAGTCCTTGAGTAGTTTCATTTTCACGATGAATCTGTGATGGATTCTGAAAATTATAACAAGCAATCTTTGCGTAGAGTTTCAGTAATGCATGTTCTTGTACTTGCCAAAATTTGATAAAATTAATGTTCTTAGTTTGTTTCGCCCATATTTTTCTGTGAATGAAACGTACAGCCGCTAAACAGTTTTAAATCAGTTGACAGCTAGGAACGATTTGAACGCTAGTAAAAATAATACGTTGCTTTCACTTTCTCAATGTACCATCTGATAATGACCTAGTTTAAAATTTCAACATAAATTCATTAACAATTCTAATTGCTTTCAACAAGGCCCGTTGGTCTAGGGGTATGATTCCTGCTTTGGGTGCAGGAGGTCCCGGGTTCAAATCCCGGACGGGCCCGACATTATTTTTTTTCACACTATTCTCTCTGACAGAGAGGATAATATGGATGAAGCTGAACTTTTTCTACGCATGAGGGAAGATATTTCATCAATTACCAAACTAGGAATTGTGTATCATCTGATAGTATTTTATGAAGCTTATTACTAGCGACTCCCTGGGTTGAAGAACTCGCTCATGAACTGTTGTATTGATCTCTGAAATCCACAACTTGTAATTATACAGAGTTGATGAGAATCATTAAAGAAACAGCTTAATATCTCTTTCACAAGTATGGTATGACAGTAGGTTAAATGGGGATCCTATTCCTATTGAAAAAAAATACTTTCTGTCACTTCAAAATTTTTGTCCGCTATCCTGGATCCGTCATATGGATCCAACTTCATTTCGAACCCAGCTTAATTTTGAATAGAATAATTTAGAATCTAATTTAATTTTTTTCAAATGTTTTCAATGGAAACGTGGTCATGTGATACATGATTTCGATACAGAATTAAAAAATAAAAATGGAAAACCCGTATATCGATATCTGTAACCGTTTCAATGATCTCAACATTCAAAGATACTAATAAATGATACAGAATTAAATAAATGGGGATCTACATTGGATAATCAAGAGTTATTGAACACTAATAGTAGCATCTAATCACAAATTTAACACTTAACAAAAATGTCTTTCATAGAAAATTTGTGAACGTCATAGCAACTGCTATCACAAGAAAGTAGTACTTATCCTATACTATTAAACGAGCAACTTCTGTTTATATGTTTATATGTTAAGATGTGTGGATGTTTAGATGTTTAGATGTCTAGATGTTTAGATGTAAAGTCCTAACTCCGCCTAATAAAGAATTTTCTCATTTCATTTCATGTTTATATGTTTGTATTTCACTGGATTTCGAAAACGACTCTAACGACTCTCACGAAATTCAGAACCTAGTAGGTTTATAGTATAAAGATTCGATTGCACTAGGTCTCATCCCCGGGAAAACTCGCTGAAGAACATTGAAAGGATAATTATAATTCAATCTTGGAAAAAAGCTGATAATAATAATTTCGTCGTCTGTTGGTGATGGAGGTGAGTTAATGTGTGTGGGACTGTGTCAAAATTATGACTCAGCTGTTGAACTTTTGTAATCATTCAATCAGGTACTTAGTGCCGGTTGCAAAAAAGCCGGGTTATTTTCAATCCTGATTAATTCCAGTAGATCCATCTTTTTGAAATGGTCTTCTCTGATTTGGCTCACGTGAAGTTAATCAGGATTAAAATTTAACCGGCTTTTGTGCAACTGGGCCTTTGTTTAATTTCTTTGAATCAATTTCAATTTACTGTTATTAGATAGAACATTTCTGTATGAATGTTATTATAATTTCTTCTTTCGTAATAAATTTTTTTGCCTCTCTTTACTCCAGAGCGAAACTCGGTCCCCAATATTTATTTTAATATCTTGAAAAAAGACGAAGGTTTGAATCAATTCTGTTGTCCAACGAGCTTGACCTGTAAAAAGGTTCTAAGAATAATGTGTTCAAAATTTGATGCTGATAGATCAATTCCAATGTATTTGTAGAACATACAAACAAACGGACAACGACTTTGGCCTCTAGTAAGTCAAAAGTAAGAACTCGCTAACGCTCGTTCGAATATTTACAGTAGGTTTCATTGAGGTTCATATCTGAAATGGAAAATTACTCTGTCGTTTCAACATCTTTGTCCCTCATATGTATCCAAATTCATGTTTCATGATTTGGATACAGAGTTCCAAGAGAAAATGAATAGCGACAACCGCACATTGATATCAGCCTGTATCAGTTTGTTGATGTGATGGTTGTAATATTATATTGTATATTAACCAGCTGGAATCATGTGTCAGTGAATGACGGTCTTTCCGTGTGATAGCTTCCAAACAGCCTCAGCTGATGTTATGAATGGGAAAACTGTTGTAATTGCATGCAATGAATTCTTCAGCTGAAATCTTTTCTTATGTTATTTTCATATCCTGGAAAAGGACGAAGGAGTGAGTCAATTTAGTTGTCCAACGACCTTGACCTATAAAAAGGTTCGAAGAATACGTGTTCAAAATTTGAAGCTGATTGATAAATTCTTTCTCAAGTTTTTGTAGAACATACAGACAGACGGACAACGACTTTGGCCTTCAGTAAGTCAAAAGTGGAAACTTACAAACCCTCGTTCAATGAAACTGATAACTAATCCATTTATTTTATTGAGAAAATTACTATAATTAACACCTGACTTCGCCGATTTCTCAGCCATATAGAAAAATTCAAGCTCTGAGTACAATAAAAAATGCCATCTTCCTTGTTTTTTATATTTCTGATCCAAGAATTGAGAACTCGAAGACTGCATATCCAGCAATGACATAGTTTATTCTAGATCATGGGTATTAATAGACACGTTAAAAATTGTGAGTTTGATATTTTAACAATTATTCGATTGTATGGGAAGAGATGATGTAGTAAATAATAAAAATGATAAAACATTAATGTTGTAAATACCAACATATAGTGATATTGACAACATTAATGTATTTATTCTTTTCAATCAATTTATTCATGTGAATAACGAAATATGACGCGAGAAAAATGTTCAGAGGGGAAAATCGTTTTGAACTTGAAGACTTGTTTTGCTGCTTCAACTTCTGATCAAGTATGAAATTACAAATACACCTATTTGATAACCAGGTAATGATTTAGATTATATGGGTGCATCAAATGATGATCAATTCTACGTTGATCCATTCCGGAGCGAGCAACACTTTACCAGGTAGAGTGGAAGAGAAATTGTGAGATTTCGATAGAGGAAGAAAGAGGTACTAACGGGATGCTTCAAGTGCAACACAGAAAGCAGATCGGTGGTTGTTGGAGCACTTAAGCTAATGCTCCCAAACCACAGAAGACCGACCAGCCCTGCTTTAACTCGGTTAAGGGTGATAATAAAATATCCCTTCACTTGAAACTGTGAGTTGTAACACAAAGCCGTAAAGCGCAAGGTGATACTCTCAAGTACTCCGACACAAACACTTCAACGAGCAGTTCACAATGATTGAAAACAGGGATGATACAAAATGTATGAGAGCTGATAAAAACCTCACCATGAATTCTAAGGGATGCGATTATTAAATTTGATAAGTATGAATGAACGTACGATGGCAGATAGGAGAGGTTGACATTTAGTCTTAAATAGTACAGGAGGCTATAAGAAAATTGTTCAAAGTTGAGAAATTCTCAGGCTTTTATAGCGAATTAGTTGGATTTATAATACTGATTATGACATGAAATGGTGAATTTGTTCTGGAAGGACCCATAAATTAAGATTATCATGAAGGCCTCATATAGTTAATGAAGAGCATTGCTCATAAATAATAATAACGAGTCAAGTATATAAGACAAGTCATTATATTTAATTAGTCGTAGAATGAAGACTTAAATAATTGATGAAGCTTTTATAATCTGTTCTGTTGCTATTTTGGCGCTGTTGATGTGAAGAGTCAGAGCAATTTTCGAAATAAATTTCATTGGTCTAGGAAGCGGTAGGTTGATGGAAAAATTCCAGAGTGAAACCCTCATCCTCACTCTACTAGAATGGATAACATTTTGTTCAACAGTTTAAGAGAAGTATCTTATGCTGTTCTACTACACAAGTCCGATCAATTTGTACAGAATACTATATATTCTAAAATTGTAATTTATTTATTCATTCTACACTCATGCACAAGATTTGAAATAACAAAACAAAGATCAAGTGGTCGCATGCAATACAAAAAACAATCATAACTCAAACAAAGAAACAAAACTAGAGTAAATCATGCATATAAAAGAATGGGAAGTGATGTAAGAGTGGAATCAAGAGGAAATGAACTATGGACAAAGCAATATATCGATATAGGATAAAATAAACCTGATGAGACCGAGCAAAGTATGAAAATGACGGATCAATCACGAGCAAGAATGAGACTGAGACCACGCCCGCAGACACCTACAAGTCCTGCTTCTCTCTCTTGATTGGTCGTCAATGTTATTCTGAATCCGACTGGTAGGTGGTTGTAGTTACTAACTGATTAGATGCTTTATCGAGTAGATAGATTTGATTATCACTGAGAACATGTGATTGAATTGATTGAATAATCGTTTCCTTAGTAATCAATTCCCAATTGTCAATTTCATAACAGTGATAAATTAAATTTAGTCATGAAACGTTGAAGTAGGAACTGTAATATTTTTTTTAGACGACAAGTTATGGTGAACTAGAAAACTCTAACGATCTGAAAAGTGGAATGAAGTTTAAAATTTCAAGAACTTGGTTTATTATAATGACCAATCTTGTATAAGAATGAGTTTTACTATATATTCAGAAGAAACTTGAATACCAAAGTTCACCCTATGCTTTACTGTCATAAACAAACATTTTTCCACGAGACTCCAATATTGAAGCCATCAAAATTGTTTCAATGGGAATTCCAAGAAATATTCTCGATTTCACAAACCTGTCAACGCCACATAACCTCAATATGCCAACATATAAACAATATATTCACGATCGTATTTGAATGAGATATTATTGCTCCCTATCAAACCATCACTACTGAGTTCTCAAGCTCTGAGGAATGTTTGTGACAGCTGCTGAACATGAAGTATAAACAACAGAAAATCTCGTTTTCATGAAAAAGTAGAGACTGACTTTCACGTTGATGTATTCCAAACTTTTTGACTGCCCCCTGCACATTCTATCCTTCCACTGGATCAAAAATGATCAAGATGATTGATCACTGTCAACAATATTGTCAACTGTATTCGAAATCCAATAATTGAAATAAGTGAGTAATTTTACTTACTATACAGGAAAGTGATATTTCTGTTCAGTATGGTCACATGGTTACATAAGCTATTTTTTGTCGTTTTTGTGCACTAAGTTTACTATAAATAGCCTTTTTCTCATCTATAAAAAATTTGTATATGGGTTTCGAGGTGTTATAGCCTAGTATGCCAATAGTTCAATAAGTAGAATGGGAGTGAATGAACTTGTAGTCCAGGCGCAAATGTCATTCCGTGCTCCGTGGTCATTTTTGGGTAACAGCCGTGGAAGATGTCTCAATTTCTTCGTTAGGTCTAGCATAATAAGGATCGTAATAAGCTGAAATCACAGGCAAACACCTCGGAAACACGATGGCCGCCAAAATAAATTTTCAGGGTTTTGCTATATCGCTTGTATTTCAATTACCGTTCAAGATATTCAACCGTTTTTCTAGACGAAAATATTTCAAAAATCTTCCTCTACAATTTTTATTTATAAAATTCCTCTAAAACGCATACTTTTTTAGTTATAAACTTAAAAAGCCCAAAACACTTTTTTTCTGAATTTGTTCAAATTTCATTAAATTAAAACTTTCTTTTTGCTAGAGATACGAAGAAATTTTGAATCTATGAAATTTAGAGCGTTTTTTCAACTTTGAAACGATATATCTTCGTGCGCTGTAATGAGTTCTCCAGCGCCCTCCAAAAAAACCCTGCATGATTTCTGGTGCGTTTTTCCATACACATGAGGTAACAAGCTAGAACTATAAAATCGATTTTTCTATTACTACTTTGAGATAGAGACTTGCAAATGGTCTCAATCTCTTTGTTACAACAAGACGAATAAGAATATTGATGATGGAAACAACGAAAATATTCGACATCATTGAAAAATACAAGATGGCGGTCATTATTGACAGAAATTTTTATATCGCTTGTTTTTCAGTTATTGTGAGAGATATCGGATTGATTTTACCACCAGAGTGCTCAGAATTAATCAAACAATGATGTTCGAGAGAATCATTCCATTTCGACCACTCTTTCCATTATTTATTCAACTTCAAAAACTTGAAACATACATTTTTCGGGGACAATATTTCACTTTCCATCCTGTATATTATGTATTCGCAGTAGACAAACACTAGAATAATTTATTGACACAATGTTGTAGAATGTTTCCAAAGCTTCAAAATGACATCTGGATGAGTGCCTCATTCATGACATTTGCGCCCGTACTATTGAAGATATGTTCATAAATGAATTGGTTTATGACCATCCGCTTATGAATTCAAATATAAGAAAAATAATTCGAGATTGACCAACTCTTTTGTCTTGCAACCGGTAAATGAAATTCAAATGAAAAATGCCATACTCAGTCTGAAAAATGATACATGTCCAGGTATTGATGGTATAAATAGTAAAACATTAAAAATAGTAGCCGATTTCATTGCCTATCCTCTCACATCAATTATAAATAAATGTTTTCTTGAGGGAGTTTTTCCAAAATTGTTCAAGGTCGCCAAAATCAAACCTCTATTCAAATCAGGTGATAGAAAACTCACTGAGAACTATAGACCAATCAGTTTGCTTAGTTTATTAACGAAAATAATGGAGAAAGTAATAAAATTTCAAATTATTGAATTCTTTGACTTATTTGGAATAATAGAAGACCACCAATTTGGATTTCAAAAAAATAAATGAACTGATGATGCTCTAATCCATTTCTCGAATTCTGTAACAGATTTGTTAAATAAGGGAAAGAAAACACTTGTGGTATCCTTGATTTAGCCAAGGCTTTCGATACTGTGGCTCACAACCAACTACTATATGAACTGGATCGAGCAGGAATCAGTGGTACAAATCTGAGATTGTTCCAGAGCTACCTTGCACATAGATCACAAATCTTACTCGTGATGATTGTGTGAGTGATCTGCCTCTCTCCGGTTACGGTCTCCCTCAGGGAACAGTCTTATCACCAATATTATTCCTTCTTTATGAAATGAGTTATTATTTAACGAAAATCCTAAATAGATTATGTAAATCACCCCAAAGACTTCTGCTACTGCAGACATTGACAATGTGTGTGTGTGTGTGTGTGTGTGTGTGTGTGTGTGTGTGGGTTTGTAAAGCACAGAAGCGAGGACCTTTTACACACTCTGTACAGTAGAAGCGAGTGTGTGTGTGTGTGTGTGTGTGTGTGTGTGTGTGTGTGTTGTGTGTGTGTGTGTGTGTGTGTGTGTGTGTGTATGAGTGTATGTGCGTCTGTGTACACGATATCTCATCTCCCAGTTAACGGAATGACTTGAAATTTTGAACTTAAGGTCCTTACACTATAAGGATCCGACACGAACAATTTCGATCAAATGCAATTCAAGATGGCGGCTTAAATGGCAGAAATTTTGTCAAAAACAGGGTTTTTCGCGATTTTCTTAAAAACGGCTCCAACGATTTTGATTAAATTCATACCTGGAATAGTCATTGATAAGCTCTATCAACTGCAAGAAGTCCTATATCTGTGAAAAATTCAGGAGCTTTGCCTCATCTATGCAAAGTTTGATTTTAGAATCTCAATTATCAGCCGCCATATACAATTTAACCAAAAAATTTCAAGTGGAGAAGATAGAGCATGAACATTTCTGCAATTGATGTTCAGTAATATTTTCACCTAAAATTGGAAATAAGCTTGAAATTCGAGAAAATGTGATTATTAAATTGCAAACTGTTGGCAAGTGTTGATTCTATTAAATCATCCACTACGAAGAGATAGCAGACCTCGTGTGTCTCTAGTGTTATTGTCCCATCACCAGCTGTCTCATATCTTTGAATAGTAGACTTGAGGTGCGCGGGAACACTAGCGTCAGGTGATCAATTTTCATAACGGCAAGGAAAGTTGTATGAGTGCGCCACACCAGTTTTTTTTTCATCAGCTTAGGCACAGTTTACAGTGTATGAAGTTCATTTTATTTTGAGTAATATACATTCCAACGTTGATGAAAATTAATCAAACTCCACTTAAAAACCATCCAGTTTTATCAAAACCTTTCACTGACATTTAAAAAACTGATTGTAAGTAAATACATCCGAAGAAAATTAGAATAATATGAATGTTGGATAGATTTAATTGAATAACTCGTTGATAAAGCTAGTTCCATGTTTCAATTCATCGAATATTAATAATCATTGCAAGTTTCCTGATGTAAAAAGCATCGAACGCTCGATGGAGAGTCGACGAATTTTACACAATTTCATTTAATTCTGATCAAAATTGTGCATCGTAAAAAATTGCATCAGCTGCAATCTGCAAACTGCAATTTTTATTATTCATGATAAATCAAGCATGTATATTGTATACCTTCAGGCCTATACAGTGCAGAATTTTCATATCTAGCAAATGAAATTGAACTAACGGAAAAATTGCTTCAGCGAACATGGATGGAACGGGAAAGGATTTTCCAACAGCGCGGAAAACAGCAAGGATAATTGGGAAAGTTCAACTCTGTATGAACGGAGTTTTTCATTTCGTTCTCGGAAAAACGGTTTCATCTTTCTTATCGTGCTGCTTTTTCTCCGTCCAATCATCCCAACATTTTTTGATGCGTTGTTATTTGTCACGGAAAATTGTATATGGAAGTTTTGTCTGATTATTTTTTCAGATGTATCTTTTCCAGGCAGCAATAATTGAATGAAAGTCAGCAGAGGTTTCTGTGAGAATGTTGCTCGAGATCGAAATCTGCGTGGATCCGCTTCGGGTTGGTGAACGAAACGTCTCTCAGGAGCATGATATTCAAAGGAAGAACGGACCCTATCAACCGTGATTTGTTATTGCTTAATACTCCTTGACAACAAATTGAAATGAGATTTGTTACCATAACAGAATTAAACCAAGAGGCTTATAGCTTGATGGTACAGGAAATTTTCAGTTATGATTGAGAAGATTGATAGGACAGGAAATATTATTACAAATTGTCGTTCAAATTTCTACATTCATTGCAAACATTGAATTGAAATCATCTTTTCGCCCCACTTGGATGTAATGAGCTGGTTTTCGTGCGTCATATGAAGGCCGGAAATGATTGTTTTCCTCCACCTACTGGCTAAAGTACTCACTTTACTCCCTGAAACATAATACAAAAGTGTCACTTTTTCGCTCTCGGTAGTAAAAACAGAAAAACTCCCTAGGGAGTAAAAGTGACTCCATTTAAATAACATGGGAAGCATCTCTATTTTAAAAACTTACATTATAATAGGTTAGAAGGTCTAAGCTCAGATGAGAAAGCATAAAGAGGTGTCTGTCATTGAGTCAACTGAATTCAATACCACAACCAGAAATTTGATCAACTCATGAAATATATGTTTGTATGATAATATATTCTTAATATTAGTAGACAATAAAAATTTATACAATTTTTAAAATATCTTATTCTATTCAAAATACCAGCCAACAAATATTTTTGATCTGCAATTCAAATCTGAACCGCGTGATCTGGAGTCAGCCATTTTTGGTAGACACCCAGCTGATATAATTGTTACAACTTTTGCCGATAGATAGCGCAATCGACAGTGCCAATCAGAGGGCCGGTTTTTAGGTTTTAGATTTTAGGTTATGTTGTTAGGAAACATTGTCACTAATACGTAAGTTATTAAAATGATTTTATTTGCAGTTTCTATAAAAAAATGTAGATGGAGGAAAAATGTTGTGTACATCACGAGTGAAAAATCCTTTTTCCTCCACCTACTGTCAAAAGTACTTACTTTACTCCCTGAAACATGATACTAAAGAGTCACTTTTTCGCTCTCGGTACTAAAAAACAGAAAAACTCCCTAGGGAGTAAAAGTGACTCCATTTAAATAACATGGGAAGCATCTCTATTTTGAAAACGTACATTTGGAATAGGTCAGAAGGTCTAAGCTCAGATGAGGAAGCATATAGAGTAGTCATTAAACCAACTAAATTCAATACCTCAACCAGACATTTGATCGATATATAAAATTTATGTTTGTATGCTGAAATTATTATTACAAACTTCATATCACTATACTAAAAAAAATGTATATATTTTTTTCTTTTATTCCATGTTATTCAAAATATCAGCCAACGAATATTACTTATTAACTAATCAAATTTGAAACGGGAACTTCATCATAGCTGTAGTTTTCGCTGTCATTGTTGTTACAACTTTAGCCGACAGATAGTGCTGTCGGAGGAGAACTGTGATTACAAGCCAGCTGTTTCTGTTCACTTTTTAGATTATGTTGTAACACATTGTTTGGTCACAAACGTTTTTAAAAATTATTTTATTAGCAGTTTTTATAAAAATGTAGGTGGAGGAAAAATGTTGTGTATATCACGAGTGAAAAATGTGTTTTCTCCCTCAGGAAAATTGTTGCCCTCGGCTTCGCCTCGGGCTTCAAACTTTTCCCTCAGGGAGAAAAAACAGCACTTTTCACTCTAGATATACAAATAACTATTTCTCCCTCAGGAAAATTGTTGCCCTCGGCTTCGCCTCGGGCTTCAAACTTTTCCCTCAGGGAGAAAAAGTCGTACTTTTCACTCTAGATATACAAATAACTATTTCTGACCAGGCCGGTAAAAGTTCTACGGCCCTAGGGCTGTAAAATAACCTTGAAGTCAGCTGATTCTGATTTGAGTGAACGTGTTTACAAAATGGTTTATGAAACGGAATCAGTTTATGCTTCTAGAATTGAATAAGTATTCTGCAATAAGAGATGGATGTATTTGGATGAATAAAATACAGATAAGATATATATTATAAACTATTCAAATTCGATTTTCAGAGTAGGATAGAACTTCTAACCTAAACTTCCGAAGTCAAGGACAACAAGCATTGTTGACGATGACATAAAGATTGGCCAAATTTCAAGTGTGCTAAAACAGCTGATCAAAAAACTTTTCATTATTTGTATTTATTATTCAAGAATCAAAACATTTATAATAATATCATCTTATTGTCATTTGGAAGAATAAAAAGTATAAACTCAACCTCCTACATAATTGAACATAATCTTTTAGGTTTCTAAATTTTCTAATTTTGAACATAATCTATTTAGACAAATCAGATTAAAAAATAAAAATACTTGGACAATTTCCTGATATTCAGATTACCTCAGATTTGCTAGAGCTATGACCTTCCTGTTTTGCTTCCGGAAGTGCCTAATAAACAATAAATTATTCTCATATTTATATTGTTTATTTTTCTGTGTGGTGAAAAATAACATTCTCACCATGGGCAAAAATGTTTTTCCGGCTCTCAATCTTTTCTAGTCCGAGGACTACGGCCTCGGACTTGAAAACCGATTTCGAGCCGGAAAAGTCTCATTTTCGACCCTAGGTGCGAAATATACTATTCTGGCACTCAATCTTTTCTAGTCCTTGGCCTACGGCCTCGGACTTGAAAACCGATTTCGAGCCGGAAAAGTCTCATTTATGGCCCTAGGTGCGAAATATACTATTATTCTTCTTCTCGGTTAGAACAATGAATTATATACATATGTATATAATGTATACATATATGATATGAATCGTGAATGAAGGCTTAAAAATTTCTAAGTTCAGAACATGCAAGATACAACTTGCATGATTCATTGACTTTTTTTATATTTCAATTCAATTTATTTCACCAAAACACAGAAAACAGTACAAAGAGTCAACAGTTGCCAACAGTTTGCAATTGAATAATTTCATTTTCTCAAATTTCAAGCTTATTTTCAATTTCAGGTGAAAATGTTACTGGACATTAATTGAAGAGATTCTCATGCTCAATCGTTTCCACTCGAAATTTTTTGTTTAAATTATATCTGAGACCTGATAATTGAGAATCTAAAATCAAACTTTGCATAGATAGGGCGAAGCTCCTGAAATCTTTATAGATATGGGACTTGAGGCAGTTGATATAGCTTATCAATGACTATTATAGGTATGAATTTGATCAAAATCGTTGAAGCCATTTTCGAGAAAATCGCGAAAAACCCTGTTTTTGACAACATTTTCGCCATTTCAGCCGCCATCTTGAATTGCATTTGATCGAAATTGTTCGTTGGATCCTTATAGTGTAAGGACCTTGAGTTCCAAATTTCAAGGCTATGTGTGGTAAGGGATGAAGGTGGTGGAATAGGTTGTGGTGGGGGTTGGGTTGGTGGATATTTAGTGCGGCGGTATTTTTGAACTTTGGACTATTTTGTCAAAGAGTGTGTGGGAAGAGAAATTTATTTGATCATTTAGGAGACTGTTGGGAAACTGTTTTGTGTGGTTGTAGATTTCGTATTGTTCTAATACATTGAGTTTTCTGCTTTTTTGAGAGATATGGAGGATTTCAAGATTGGTGGCGATGTCTGTGTATGTGTGGTTTGTGGATATAATATGGTCAGCAAAGTTTGAGTGGCTATGTGGTTTATTAATGGCTCTGATGTGCTCTTTGTATCTTGTCTGAAAGTCACGTCCAGTCTGTCCGATATACAGTTTACTACAATCATTACATTTTAATTTGTAGATGCCTGGTTGCTCAAATCTCTGTTTGTTTGTTTGATAATTTTGAAAATGTTTCCTCAGTGAATTTGTTGTTTTAAAGGCAATTCTGTATTTGAGTTTTTTAAAAGATGATGCTACTTTCTGTGATTTTTTGTTGTAGTATGTGAGTGTGATGAATTTTTGGTCATTTTCCATATTATTTTTGGTTGATGATTTTGTTCTTATTTTGTGGAGTAGGTTGTCAACTAGAGTGGATGAGTATCCATTTTGTTGGGCAATGAATTTGATCGTGTTGAGCTCTTGGTTGTAATCAAATTGTGTCATGGGGATATTCAATAGTCTGTTGATCATATGGTGGAAAGCTGCATGTTTATGTTGGGTTGGGTGGTTGGAGGTATTGTGAATTACTGTGTCAGTTGTGGTAGGTTTCCTGTATATTTTAAATGTTTTGAAAGTATGGTTTTGTTTAAATATGGTGATGTCCAAGAAATTGATTGTATTATTGTTTTCCAGTTCTATGGTGAAGTGCAAGTTTGGGTGTATTTTGTTCAGTTTGGAGTGAAATATTTCAGTTTGTCTGGTGTTTCCTTTGTATAGAATGAAAATATCATCAACATATCTAAACCAGCTGATGATTCTGTCAAACTGATTGAGAATGTGTTTTTGTTCAATGTTGTGGATGAAGATCTCAGCTAAAATGCAAGAAATGGGGCTCCCCATGGGGAGACCGTTTGGCTGGAAATAATATTGGTTATTGTAACAGAAGTAATTCTGTGAGGTGACTAGGTTAGTGAGATTTACAATTTCATTGATATGTTCAGGTGGTGTATTATTCTGTTCTAGCATTGTTTTAAGGAATTTTACAGTTTCGGGGATTGGTACATTGGTGTATAAATTTGAAATGTCCAGTGAAGCTATTGTGGAGTTTTGTGGTATTTGGATTTTCTGAAGTTTTGTGGTGAGATCAATGTTGTTTTTCACTGCAGTATGATTATGAAAAGTTATGTTGTCTCTTATGGTGGTATCTAGTAGTTTGGCTAGTTTGTGGGCAGGTGCTGTTGTGTGATTGATCAGTGGTCTTATTGGTACATCTTGTTTGTGTATTTTTGGGAGGGCGTTGAGTCTGGGTGCTTGTGGGTTGATTTGTTTGAGAAACTTTTTCTGGTTGTTTGGGATTATGTGCTTGGTTTGGTTGATGGCATCTTTTATTTTTGTTTGATATGTGTGAGTTGGGTCAGTTGAGAGTTTGACTATGTTATTGTCATTGATGAATTTGTCTACTTTCTGGTCTATGTCTGTTTTATGCATTATAACTGTGATGTTGCCTTTGTCAGCATTAGTGATGACTAGGTTGTGTTGTTTCTGCTTGTTTTTTATGCTTTTCAATATCATGTGTTCTGGGTTGTTTTTTTCTGAGGGCTTGAAATTGTTTCTGTTTCTTGTTATGTCCTGTCTCAAGTATTCTTGGTCAGGTAGGGTAGTGTTTTGTATTGCAGTCTCTGTGTCTATTATGGTATTGAATAATTGGGATTTTGAATTAGGATTGTTTGTTTTGATGTTGTGTTTCAATCCTTTGTCTAGTAATTTCATTTCTGTTTCTGTGAATTCTATTTCAGTGTTGTTGATTGTTCTTTTGTGAAAATTATGTGTGGATGTTACAGTTGGGTTCTGGGTATTCATAAGTTGAGTTAGTTTAAGGTTGTGTTTGGCTTTCAACTTGTTTTTCATAGAATCTATAATTTCTTGATTGTGAGATAATATTTCATTAAATTCTAAATGGTGTAGTTCTGAGCTCAGTTTTAAATGAAGATGGTATGCTTTCTGGTTGAGGTTATCTTTCTGTTTGTACAAATGTTGAATGCTGTTTTTAATGTACAGTTTCTGAGCTTGTTTTTTAGTTTTTTGAGCAGGGGAGTTTTGATTTTTTATACTGATTTTTGCATAGTTGGGAATAATGTTATTGTGTAAACAAAACTGGTTGAATGATATGGAAAGGGATGTTTTCATAACCTTGATATGAGTGTTCCTGTATGCATGGATCCATTTTCTCCTCTCGGCGTGATTACTCTGTTGTATATCCATACTTTTTCACTATTAAAATTAAACTTGAATTTTAAAAAACTTTTGAAGTGAAAATGCACTTACTTTTTGTATAGTGACGATCGTTTCGACCTGTTGTTGGTCATCATCAGACTGTGGGAATTCACTCAGATGACAAGGCTATGTGTGGTAAGGGATGAAGGTGGTGGAATAGGTTGTGGTGGGGGTTGGGTTGGTGGATATTTAGTGCGGCGGTATTTTTGAACTTTGGACTATTTTGTCAAAGAGTGTGTGGGAAGAGAAATTTATTTGATCATTTAGGAGACTGTTGGGAAACTGTTTTGTGTGGTTGTAGATTTCGTATTGTTCTAATACATTGAGTTTTCTGCTTTTTTGAGAGATATGGAGGATTTCAAGATTGGTGGCGATGTCTGTGTATGTGTGGTTTGTGGATATAATATGGTCAGCAAAGTTTGAGTGGCTATGTGGTTTATTAATGGCTCTGATGTGCTCTTTGTATCTTGTCTGAAAGTCACGTCCAGTCTGTCCGATATACAGTTTACTACAATCATTACATTTTAATTTGTAGATGCCTGGTTGCTCAAATCTCTGTTTGTTTGTTTGATAATTTTGAAAATGTTTCCTCAGTGAATTTGTTGTTTTAAAGGCAATTCTGTATTTGAGTTTTTTAAAAGATGATGCTACTTTCTGTGATTTTTTGTTGTAGTATGTGAGTGTGATGAATTTTTGGTCATTTTCCATATTATTTTTGGTTGATGATTTTGTTCTTATTTTGTGGAGTAGGTTGTCAACTAGAGTGGATGAGTATCCATTTTGTTGGGCAATGAATTTGATCGTGTTGAGCTCTTGGTTGTAATCAAATTGTGTCATGGGGATATTCAATAGTCTGTTGATCATATGGTGGAAAGCTGCATGTTTATGTTGGGTTGGGTGGTTGGAGGTATTGTGAATTACTGTGTCAGTTGTGGTAGGTTTCCTGTATATTTTAAATGTTTTGAAAGTATGGTTTTGTTTAAATATGGTGATGTCCAAGAAATTGATTGTATTATTGTTTTCCAGTTCTATGGTGAAGTGCAAGTTTGGGTGTATTTTGTTCAGTTTGGAGTGAAATATTTCAGTTTGTCTGGTGTTTCCTTTGTATAGAATGAAAATATCATCAACATATCTAAACCAGCTGATGATTCTGTCAAACTGATTGAGAATGTGTTTTTGTTCAATGTTGTGGATGAAGATCTCAGCTAAAATGCAAGAAATGGGGCTCCCCATGGGGAGACCGTTTGGCTGGAAATAATATTGGTTATTGTAACAGAAGTAATTCTGTGAGGTGACTAGGTTAGTGAGATTTACAATTTCATTGATATGTTCAGGTGGTGTATTATTCTGTTCTAGCATTGTTTTAAGGAATTTTACAGTTTCGGGGATTGGTACATTGGTGTATAAATTTGAAATGTCCAGTGAAGCTATTGTGGAGTTTTGTGGTATTTGGATTTTCTGAAGTTTTGTGGTGAGATCAATGTTGTTTTTCACTGCAGTATGATTATGAAAAGTTATGTTGTCTCTTATGGTGGTATCTAGTAGTTTGGCTAGTTTGTGGGCAGGTGCTGTTGTGTGATTGATCAGTGGTCTTATTGGTACATCTTGTTTGTGTATTTTTGGGAGGGCGTTGAGTCTGGGTGCTTGTGGGTTGATTTGTTTGAGAAACTTTTTCTGGTTGTTTGGGATTATGTGCTTGGTTTGGTTGATGGCATCTTTTATTTTTGTTTGATATGTGTGAGTTGGGTCAGTTGAGAGTTTGACTATGTTATTGTCATTGATGAATTTGTCTACTTTCTGGTCTATGTCTGTTTTATGCATTATAACTGTGATGTTGCCTTTGTCAGCATTAGTGATGACTAGGTTGTGTTGTTTCTGCTTGTTTTTTATGCTTTTCAATATCATGTGTTCTGGGTTGTTTTTTTCTGAGGGCTTGAAATTGTTTCTGTTTCTTGTTATGTCCTGTCTCAAGTATTCTTGGTCAGGTAGGGTAGTGTTTTGTATTGCAGTCTCTGTGTCTATTATGGTATTGAATAATTGGGATTTTGAATTAGGATTGTTTGTTTTGATGTTGTGTTTCAATCCTTTGTCTAGTAATTTCATTTCTGTTTCTGTGAATTCTATTTCAGTGTTGTTGATTGTTCTTTTGTGAAAATTATGTGTGGATGTTACAGTTGGGTTCTGGGTATTCATAAGTTGAGTTAGTTTAAGGTTGTGTTTGGCTTTCAACTTGTTTTTCATAGAATCTATAATTTCTTGATTGTGAGATAATATTTCATTAAATTCTAAATGGTGTAGTTCTGAGCTCAGTTTTAAATGAAGATGGTATGCTTTCTGGTTGAGGTTATCTTTCTGTTTGTACAAATGTTGAATGCTGTTTTTAATGTACAGTTTCTGAGCTTGTTTTTTAGTTTTTTGAGCAGGGGAGTTTTGATTTTTTATACTGATTTTTGCATAGTTGGGAATAATGTTATTGTGTAAACAAAACTGGTTGAATGATATGGAAAGGGATGTTTTCATAACCTTGATATGAGTGTTCCTGTATGCATGGATCCATTTTCTCCTCTCGGCGTGATTACTCTGTTGTATATCCATACTTTTTCACTATTAAAATTAAACTTGAATTTTAAAAAACTTTTGAAGTGAAAATGCACTTACTTTTTGTATAGTGACGATCGTTTCGACCTGTTGTTGGTCATCATCAGACTGTGGGAATTCACTCAGATGACAAGGCTATGTGTGGTAAGGGATGAAGGTGGTGGAATAGGTTGTGGTGGGGGTTGGGTTGGTGGATATTTAGTGCGGCGGTATTTTTGAACTTTGGACTATTTTGTCAAAGAGTGTGTGGGAAGAGAAATTTATTTGATCATTTAGGAGACTGTTGGGAAACTGTTTTGTGTGGTTGTAGATTTCGTATTGTTCTAATACATTGAGTTTTCTGCTTTTTTGAGAGATATGGAGGATTTCAAGATTGGTGGCGATGTCTGTGTATGTGTGGTTTGTGGATATAATATGGTCAGCAAAGTTTGAGTGGCTATGTGGTTTATTAATGGCTCTGATGTGCTCTTTGTATCTTGTCTGAAAGTCACGTCCAGTCTGTCCGATATACAGTTTACTACAATCATTACATTTTAATTTGTAGATGCCTGGTTGCTCAAATCTCTGTTTGTTTGTTTGATAATTTTGAAAATGTTTCCTCAGTGAATTTGTTGTTTTAAAGGCAATTCTGTATTTGAGTTTTTTAAAAGATGATGCTACTTTCTGTGATTTTTTGTTGTAGTATGTGAGTGTGATGAATTTTTGGTCATTTTCCATATTATTTTTGGTTGATGATTTTGTTCTTATTTTGTGGAGTAGGTTGTCAACTAGAGTGGATGAGTATCCATTTTGTTGGGCAATGAATTTGATCGTGTTGAGCTCTTGGTTGTAATCAAATTGTGTCATGGGGATATTCAATAGTCTGTTGATCATATGGTGGAAAGCTGCATGTTTATGTTGGGTTGGGTGGTTGGAGGTATTGTGAATTACTGTGTCAGTTGTGGTAGGTTTCCTGTATATTTTAAATGTTTTGAAAGTATGGGTTTGTTTAGATATGGTGATGTCCAAGAAATTGATTGTATTATTGTTTTCCAGTTCTATGGTGAAGTGCAAGTTTGGGTGTATTTTGTTCAGTTTGGAGTGAAAAAGTATGGATATACAACAGAGTAATCACGCCGAGAGGAGAAAATGGATCCATGCATACAGGAACACTCATATCAAGGTTATGAAAACATCCCTTTCCATATCATTCAACCAGTTTTGTTTACACAATAACATTATTCCCAACTATGCAAAAATCAGTATAAAAAATCAAAACTCCCCTGCTCAAAAAACTAAAAAACAAGCTCAGAAACTGTACATTAAAAACAGCATTCAACATTTGTACAAACAGAAAGATAACCTCAACCAGAAAGCATACCATCTTCATTTAAAACTGAGCTCAGAACTACACCATTTAGAATTTAATGAAATATTATCTCACAATCAAGAAATTATAGATTCTATGAAAAACAAGTTGAAAGCCAAACACAACCTTAAACTAACTCAACTTATGAATACCCAGAACCCAACTGTAACATCCACACATAATTTTCACAAAAGAACAATCAACAACACTGAAATAGAATTCACAGAAACAGAAATGAAATTACTAGACAAAGGATTGAAACACAACATCAAAACAAACAATCCTAATTCAAAATCCCAATTATTCAATACCATAATAGACACAGAGACTGCAATACAAAACACTACCCTACCTGACCAAGAATACTTGAGACAGGACATAACAAGAAACAGAAACAATTTCAAGCCCTCAGAAAAAAACAACCCAGAACACATGATATTGAAAAGCATAAAAAACAAGCAGAAACAACACAACCTAGTCATCACTAATGCTGACAAAGGCAACATCACAGTTATAATGCATAAAACAGACATAGACCAGAAAGTAGACAAATTCATCAATGACAATAACATAGTCAAACTCTCAACTGACCCAACTCACACATATCAAACAAAAATAAAAGATGCCATCAACCAAACCAAGCACATAATCCCAAACAACCAGAAAAAGTTTCTCAAACAAATCAACCCACAAGCACCCAGACTCAACGCCCTCCCAAAAATACACAAACAAGATGTACCAATAAGACCACTAATCAATCACACAACAGCACCTGCCCACAAACTAGCCAAACTACTAGATACCACCATAAGAGACAACATAACTTTTCATAATCATACTGCAGTGAAAAACAACATTGATCTCACCACAAAACTTCAGAAAATCCAAATACCACAAAACTCCACAATAGCTTCACTGGACATTTCAAATTTATACACCAATGTACCAATCCCCGAAACTGTAAAATTCCTTAAAACAATGCTAGAACAGAATAATACACCACCTGAACATATCAATGAAATTGTAAATCTCACTAACCTAGTCACCTCACAGAATTACTTCTGTTACAATAACCAATATTATTTCCAGCCAAACGGTCTCCCCATGGGGAGCCCCATTTCTTGCATTTTAGCTGAGATCTTCATCCACAACATTGAACAAAAACACATTCTCAATCAGTTTGACAGAATCATCAGCTGGTTTAGATATGTTGATGATATTTTCATTCTATACAAAGGAAACACCAGACAAACTGAAATATTTCACTCCAAACTGAACAAAATACACCCAAACTTGCACTTCACCATAGAACTGGAAAACAATAATACAATCAATTTCTTGGACATCACCATATTTAAACAAAACCATACTTTCAAAACATTTAAAATATACAGGAAACCTACCACAACTGACACAGTAATTCACAATACCTCCAACCACCCAACCCAACATAAACATGCAGCTTTCCACCATATGATCAACAGACTATTGAATATCCCCATGACACAATTTGATTACAACCAAGAGCTCAACACGATCAAATTCATTGCCCAACAAAATGGATACTCATCCACTCTAGTTGACAACCTACTCCACAAAATAAGAACAAAATCATCAACCAAAAATAATATGGAAAATGACCAAAAATTCATCACACTCACATACTACAACAAAAAATCACAGAAAGTAGCATCATCTTTTAAAAAACTCAAATACAGAATTGCCTTTAAAACAACAAATTCACTGAGGAAACATTTTCAAAATTATCAAACAAACAAACAGAGATTTGAGCAACCAGGCATCTACAAATTAAAATGTAATGATTGTAGTAAACTGTATATCGGACAGACTGGACGTGACTTTCAGACAAGATACAAAGAGCACATCAGAGCCATTAATAAACCACATAGCCACTCAAACTTTGCTGACCATATTATATCCACAAACCACACATACACAGACATCGCCACCAATCTTGAAATCCTCCATATCTCTCAAAAAAGCAGAAAACTCAATGTATTAGAACAATACGAAATCTACAACCACACAAAACAGTTTCCCAACAGTCTCCTAAATGATCAAATAAATTTCTCTTCCCACACACTCTTTGACAAAATAGTCCAAAGTTCAAAAATACCGCCGCACTAAATATCCACCAACCCAACCCCCACCACAACCTATTCCACCACCTTCATCCCTTACCACACATAGCCTTGTCATCTGAGTGAATTCCCACAGTCTGATGATGACCAACAACAGGTCGAAACGATCGTCACTATACAAAAAGTAAGTGCATTTTCACTTCAAAAGTTTTTTAAAATTCAAGTTTAATTTTAATAGTGAAAAAGTATGGATATACAACAGAGTTTATCAACGAGTTATTCAATTAAATCTATCCAACATTCATATTATTCTAATTTTCTTCGGATGTATTTACTTACAATCAGTTTTTGCATAGATGAGGCAAAGCTCCTGAATTTTCACAGATATAGGACTTCTTGCAGTTGATAGAGCTTATCAATGACTATTCCAGGTATGAATTTGATCAAAATCGTTGGAGCCGTTTTTGAGAAAATCGCGTAAAACCCTGTTTTTGACAAAATTATTGCCATTTTAGCCGCCATCTTGGATTGCATTTGATCGAAATTGTTCGTGTCGGATCCTTATAGTGTAAGGACCTTAAGTTCACAACACACACACACACACACACACCACACACACACACACACACACACACACACCACACACACACACACACACACACACAACACACACACACACACACACCACACACACACACACAACACACACACACACATACAGACCAATACCCAAAAAACACTTTTTCGGACTCAGGGGAGTAAGTATAGAAATTTAGAAATCGGGGTACCTTAATTTTTTTCGGAAAGCAATACTTTCCTCACCTATGGTAATAGGGCAAGGAAAGTAAAAATGTATACTAGAATCAATTCTGTAGAATCAATAAACTTATTCTTGAATCAATCAAAGTAAAGAATGAAAAATAAATAAATGTGAGACATAAATATCATAAAATACAGCGCCTTTGAATATCAAATAAAAAAATACAGTACACAATGACTCATATACTTAATTTCAATTATGAAATCCTATTCAGTTACGGTAGGCTACTGTTCGATGAGTAGCTTTCGATTTCGAGTTCGATCAGTGAATGTTAACACTATTCTTATCACTATCACTAATTTTTTCGTAGTATGCTTACCAAGGATTCCATGATTGTAAGCTTTTATAGCATTCAATCATACACACAAGATTGAGAATGATGTGTGAGAAAGTCTCAGATCATGCTCTTTTCGAGTCTACAATGCGGACTGTAGTACTGGAACCGGCCAAGAAAATGACAAAATAGCGTGCTCTCTCTGATTCTCGTTTGTGATCAAAACTCCAAGGGTTCGTGATAACTCACATTCAAGTTAGTAAGCTTCCATTCTAGAGGTGATGAACTCCATGAACATCAAGTATAATAGCTATCAAGATGTTATTGTTGATCAAACACCTAGAACCACTGAATAAATACATTACCGTACAATGAAGTTGATAAATAAACTTCTTCATAGTCCTCGATGTACTAAGTACAGTTGTAGGACAAAGTTCAAACTTCAAACTACACTTCAAGTCTATTAAGTCAAATAGAGAGTGGATACTTATAATTGAAGCGAGACTTTTGAGTATACTATTAAATTGTTGATTAGCTCAAATAATATAATAATGGAACATTATACTGAAGAATTCTTGGAACTATTGATGAGAGGGATCGTTGAGTAAAATGATAAAAAAATTGTCGGGCCCGTCCGGGATTTGAACCCGGGACCTCCTGCACCCAAAGCAGGAATCATACCCCTAGACCAACGGGCCTTGATGATTGGTAATTGTTAGTATTGAATGAGACATGAAAATGTGCGCTAGGTGGAAATGATGACCTTGTTTAGTGCACATTTCAAGAAATGAAAGTGAAAGCGATTTTAAGAGGTGAATTTGTTTTGGTTACGTTAATAGCTCCTAGAGCACGCTCTGCACGCTGTGCTAATCTTGTCATAGAACAATGTTCTCACTCTTTGTAAAACTATGTTCAAATTGTCAGCACCAAAATATAACATATGACTTATGAAATTATTGAACGACTGTTATAGAGTTCCTACTCTCAAATCAAGGCCAAAATCGTTGTCCGTCAGTTTGTTTGTATGTTCCACAATAACTTGCGAACGCTTTGATCCAAATAAATCTCGAACACATATTTTTCCAGCCTTTTTACAGATCTAGTTCGTTGGACAACAAAATTTATCGACTCCTCCGTCCCTTTTCAGACAAAAAAGGATATCAGGTTTTTCAAAATACCTCTCAGAAGATAGCCCAGTCAACAAAGTGTTATAGAGGGAAAAGTTAGGAAGACAATTTTTGACCCCGCGGTTCTGTTAAGTGTAGTGGGGAGGTAATTATATCAAAACTCCCCACCCCCACCCACTGTGCTAGAGGGATGGGGATGATTCAAAGGCAACGTTAGTTGACAAAAGGTTGTTCACTCACAGGTGTAAGATTCGAAGTGGTGGGGGGAATGCCAGCGTGACGTCACGTGTAGTAAAAAAGTGGTAGATTAACCACACTCAGCATACAGTTTATTCACTGTATCTTCAAATACATCGTCGTTAAGCCCCTCAAAATTGACCTAGAACTTAAAAATTCTCCATACTTATAGCGAATTAATCACCGATTCTAATGATGTTGTTTGATATTTCAAGTTCATTCAACTTGTATGAATAAAGTGAAGTTGAAAGTTTTTCAAGAATCTAAACACGTGACACGAAAAAGTTAATAAGCTGGAAAAGCGTTAGTAGACAACGTTATACTATTATAATTTCAGATTAACCCATAAAAAATCTTGATAAACCAATGCATTGCAATAAAACAATAAACCGATCCCGATAAATCCAATAAATTTCATTCATATAAATGCACTGAACACATGCTGGTATCGAGCACATGTTCTACGAGAATCAAAAATCTCATCCCCGAAATTCACAAGCTGATGTATAGCCAAACTACAAAATATAAACACGACCTAGAAGATAAAGAAACCTTAGGGTTTGAAAGGGAAGGTTAGGAGGTGGGTTTTTTGCTTTTATATTGCAAAATGCCTGTATTATTCAAATGTTTTGATAATTAATGTAAAGCAGAAACAGAAAGCTTGCTTTATAGTGTCTTTTGAAAACCTAAATTCTCAGACAACTATAATTAAGTTTGGAAATCATGCGAGACCCCGATGGTGGAGGGGTTAGTGAAATTTCTAGTACTATTCTAGTGGTGAGGAATCCGAAATAAAAATCATTTGACGATTGATTGCCTCTATATTAAATATTTAAATTCAAACAACACTTTACAATAAATACTTTCTTCAATTAAAGATTATCTTTGTCTTTAAGAGACCAAATTTAATTATTTTTACGTCTTTAAGATACCAAAATCTAAGGGACACATTGAATTCTGGTGGGGAAAGATCAAGTACTCATCTTGTAGTTGTCGTCGCGATCACCGGAGTCCCTGGCGGAGATGGATGAAGGGTGAAGATGATTAGTCGTTCTCCAGGAATGTTCAGGCGTCGCGGCGACAGATCCAAAAGGGAGTTAGTCTTGTTCTCTCCTCATCAGCGTTCAATGACGTACGATTCCATCCATGGTTGGAAGAAGTCGCCGGCCCTTTTACAATGGAAATTCTCAGCCCGATACAGAAACCTGATGACAAATTTACAACAGAATTAGAAACATAATAATTACCAATATCTAATAGGATTGTATTCAATTGATGATCTAGGTAGATCATCAAATAAATACAATTCACCGCTTCCTATGAGGAAATAATATTATCAACATACATAAATCGAACACTTCCACTTCAAACTTGATAAATTATATTCAATGACAATAATAAAAATACTCACCCAAAAGGGGTATTGAAGATCCAAAGTATAGAGGGAATCAATCGTCATCCTAATTCATCCCATTATTATATTCTATAAGGGGGACTTTACTTCTAAATTACAATTACATTAAATGTCCGATTTACTTGGACAATCAATCTCCTGGAGAGAATGAGAATGTACCCCCAAACGAAAACATTACTGGAAATTGAAAGAAAATCTCAAGAAACAATTAACACTATGACAGCTGGGATTAGAATGATCGCTCTCCTAGTTTTCAGAGGCGTCCAGACTGATCAGTTTTACCATCATACTTTGAAATATTTACCCGATCGCCTGTGAATTTCTCTTCGCCCACTCTCTTCCTGCTCAGTAAATAAGGAAGGTGATACGTTCAAGTAAGAAGGAAACTAGGAGAGAAAAGTTATTTCCCTTTTGCAAGTTTAGAATTATGGGATTGATTCAGCATACTTCTGGCGTCTAAATCTGTCGTGAGAATAGATAATTCCAAGTGGGATCGTGGGAACCAAGGACTTTAATAAGATTCTGATCATAATTATAACGATTTTAGAAATGCTGGCTAAGTTGCCAATTTACTATCTTCATGGGAACTGAAAACTACTAACTTAAGATAGAATAAATTCCATTTAATAACTCAAAATTTTGGTACAGCTTGTCAGAAAATGTTTGTGTTATATAATTTGACTATAGGTCACCGTATGATTTTCAAGAATGCGATATTCTGCCTACTCTGTACTACAGCCTACGTCACGGCTGCAGTTCCCCCACTCCAATTGCATTTCAACTAAAATACTATAGATGAGTGACCAACCTTCTGTCTACTAACTTTGATTCAAAGGTACCATTTTCTGGTTTCTCGCATATAACCCGAGAACTATGCATGTTACAGACATGACTATCCTATGAAAAATAAAAGCTTACATAATTTCCTATAATATTGATCAAACAACATTTTCTATATCTCTTTCACTTTTCGAGATATCCGCTCTAAAAGATGTGAAATTTTTGAAAAAACACATTTTCCTTTAACTTTTTGGTATTTTTGCTCTTATAACTAACTTTTTGAATATCGATGGGAAAAATCCATGCTGATCATGAGCTTATAGAGCATCAAGTTCTCTTCAATTTGATGTACTCAATTTCAATTTCAATTCAATTCAATTTATTTCACCAAAACACAAAAACTTTACAAAGATGTGACAATCAGAAAAAAAACAATAATTATTATTCTAAATATCTATATCATCTATCTGTAAAATACGGCTGGAGGTGAAGAACTACTGGCATAAGTGGAACACTTGTTCACCAGTAGGAGTAGAGACTTACCGTAACTGTTTCTAAATCTTAAGCTAATAATTCAAAATGGAATATTTTTATTCAAACAATGGTAAGTATATTTAAAATCAATGCTATTAATTGTGAATTAATCCAGACAATAATGAATAGTTTTAAAAGCTGAAAAAATTTTTGAACTCATAAAATATTAAGATGGAAATAATAGTTGTGAAGTATCCAGTTTTTAATATTCATTGGTACAAACTTAATAGGTACACCGATGAGCTCGTTCGGGATGCAGTTTACAATCTTTGGAGCGATGTATACCAGCTGCTTACGAATAACCGTTAAATTCGAATCATAAGTAACATATCTATGTAGATTGTATCTTGTTCTATGAGTTACATTGATTCTTGAAAATGAGCTTCTATGTTTATTGAAATATTTAAATATGCTAAGCACATAGAGTTGACGGATTGACGTGACTCCCAATTTAATAATAATTAAATAATAATAATTTCACAAGTTCACACACATCCCCACGACAGTTGCAGTAGCTTCAGTGTTGAGTGTAAGATCTTTAGTTATGCAAAAATAGATTTTATTGTAATACTCCTGTTTATCATAATGAGATTATATAGTATATAATTTGTGAATATGCTATATTTACTATATAGCGCAGTCAACGAAGTGTTATAGAGGGAAAGTTTGGAAGACAATTTTCGACCCCGCAGTACTGTTCAGGGTAGTGAGGAGGTAAACATAACAAAAGTCCCTAAGTAAGTATCAAAAGTATCTAATGGTGTGGGGGTGG
This sequence comes from Nilaparvata lugens, assembly GCF_014356525.2. Taxonomy (NCBI): domain Eukaryota; kingdom Metazoa; phylum Arthropoda; class Insecta; order Hemiptera; family Delphacidae; genus Nilaparvata; species Nilaparvata lugens. The sequence continues at coordinate 25,840,162 of NC_052511.1, read as the reverse complement.
CTCAAAAGTACCATTTTTTGGTTTCTCGCATATAACTCGAGAATTATGCATTTAACAGAGAAAACTATTCCATAAGAAATTGAAGCTTACATAATTTCCTATAATATTAATGTTATAGTTAAACAACGTTTTCTATATCTATTTCACTTTTCGAGATATCCGCTCTAATAGATGTGATATTTTTGAAAAAACTCATTTTTTTGCTATTTTTGCTCTTATAACTTTTTGAATATCGATGGGAAAAATCCATGCTGATCAAGAGCTTATAGAGCATCAAATTCTCTTCAACTTGATGTATAATTTCACAAGTTTACACACATCCCCACGACTGTTGCAGCAGCTTCAGTGTTGAGTGTAAGATCTTCAGTTATGCAAAAATAGACCAATTGACAATGGAATTCGGAGAGAATGTTTTGAACACAATTTTTGACTTTGCAGCTTTGTTGGGACCAGTTAGGGGGTGAACATATAAAAAGTCCTCATCCCTACCCCTTGTGCTAAAGGGATGAGGGTCGTTTAAAAGTTGAATTTTTCAATGCTTTGCTTACACGCTCATATCTTGAAAAATGCGTTCAACCGACATCACTAATTATTCAGAAATGAAGCTTGATAAATTCTCTACAATATTTTTTCCGTAGTGATTTGTGATATCTCCAACAGTTTCCGAGATATACGCTCTTAAAAGTGTAAAATTGTTAAAATAACAGCTTTCAATCCTATTTTTTTATGTTTCAGGGCCTACAACTCTCCAACAATGCATCATAAAAATGAATGCTCACCGTATATTTGTAGAGCTTTGTTTTCTTTTCAATTTGATGTATTATTTCACTACTACCCTCTATTTCACCCTCTATTGTTGTTATAGCGGATTCAATGTGGGGGGTGAAATTTTTATTTTGTAACAATTGATCACTTGACAATGAAATTTGAGTCTGGAACATCTGGTACACATTTTTTGACTTTGTAGCATTATGAAGACCAGTTGGGAGGTAAACATAGCCAAAATACGCTTCTCTTGCCCGTCTATTGAAGGCGTGGAACTGCTAAGTTGACACTTGTTGCAGAGTTGAAAATTTCACACCCCACATTGAATCACCTATAAAAATAGAAGGAAAAGATTAAGTAGTGAAATAATACATCAAATTGAAGAAAAAACAAAGCTCTACAAATCTACTTTGAGCATTCATTTTTATGATGCATTGTTGGAGAGTTGCAGGCCCTGAAACATAAAAAATAGGATTAAAAGCTGTTATTTTAACAATTTTACACTTTTAAGAGCCTATATCTCGAAAACTGTTGGAGATATCACAAATCACCACAGATTCTTTTTCTCAAGATATTAGCGTGTAAGCAAAACATTGAAAAATGCAACTTTTAAACCATCCTCATCCCTTTAGCACAAGGGATAGAAATGGGGACTTTTGATATGTTCACCCCCCAACTGGTTCCAACAAAGCTGCAATATTCAAAAAGTTATAAGAGCAAAAATAGCAAAAAATTGAGGGGAAATGTGTTTTTTCAAAAACTTCACATCTTTTAGAGCGGATATCTCGAAAAGTGAAAGATATATAGAACAAGTTGTTTGATCAATATTATAGGACATTATGTAATCTTTAATTTTTTCATAGAATAGTCATGTCTGTAAAATGCATAGTTTTCGAGTTAAATGCGAGAAACCAAAAAAATGGTACCTTTGAACCAACCCAACCCCCTTAGCATATGGGTTGGGGGTAGGGACTTTTGATATGTTTACCTCCTCACTACCCTTAACAGAACTGCAGGGTCAAAAATTGTCTTCCAAACTTTTCCCTCTATACCCTGTTTTGAGCATTCATTGCCTGGACTAAGAGTCTACAAGCTGATTTCAGATTCAAAATGATAGTTCAATAGTGAGTTCTTCAGTCCAGGAGGCTCACAAGTTATACCTATTAATAATGTACACTTGGAATTTCATACTATATTTTGGTAGTCTTGGAGAATTGAGTTTTAATTTCAATCTATCTGCTATTCTCTAAAGTCAAAATGCAATATTTCAATCTATTATTTTCTCAACCTCATTGCTTTGTGCTCTTATCAGTTTGAAAACGGTTTATAACCAAGATTCTTGTTTCTAAACCAAGATTATCAATTGCAATTATGATTGAAATATTCAGTTTCTGATGGAATCCCTGCTTGAGATTGATTGGAATATAAATTATAACTAAAGTTTGAGTGACATGAAAATATGATATAATGAATTTTTGTCTGGGAGACCTTAAATGATTTTATTAATTTCAAAAATTCTCTCAATGGATCATCAAATCTCATAAATAATTTGGAGTGTAGAATCTCTTCTTTGGAAACTTATTTGATACAATTCATTTTCCTGTTCACTAGCCACATCTACGAGTGATCGTGAACCAGAATGTTATTAACGACGAAAAACTCAGTCGAAACGACCGAGATCTGATAGTAACGGTGCACTGTATTCCATGATGACTTGTTCAATCAGGCTCTGTCGAAAGCCTTTGACAAGTCACACACGGAAAATTGAAGTCCTTGTTTGCGGTTGCGGTGAAAATGCAACTGGAAAAGCTTTCCGGTTAGAAAGAGAGATCGAAAAAAGGGCTGTAACCGACACAAAAACGGGCGAAGCATATCGAACGACAGTCATTCTTTCGGTGATACAGGAGGCAATGCTTTTTCGCCTGTCTTGATTTTATTTTCTCTCCATCCGTCTTTTATCCGGTCAGTTGGAGGAAATAACACGGTATCGCGCCACGCTTTATCCCTTCTATAGCCATTCGTGTTTTTCAGCACCCACTTTTCAGAACTCTTTCTCATCCAGTCGTGGAGAGCACATCACCAACTTCCTTTTTGTCTCCTTCCTTCTTCTATATTTTCTTTCTGCTATTAATTCTTTCACACCTAGCTGTGAAAAGCACATTTCTGCCTTCTCACCTCTTCTATCTCCTCTTTCTTTTTTTATTGATTTTTTCTTACCCTGACTGTGAAAGCACATCACCAAATTGGGGCCTTCTTTCCTCTCCCCTACTCTCTACTATTTCGAGTACCATTCATTTTCCTCCTCTCCTCCTCAACCAAATTCTTTTTAGTTTTCTTCCCTCTTCCACCTATCATCCTTTATTCTCTTCTACTGTGAGTTCTATCCTCCTCTCTCTTCTCCCACTAGATAACGATATCTCACATGGCGCTTCCTGAGAAAAAGACCAGCAAAAGAAAGACAGCAGAGGAGATAATCCGCCAAAGCCGTCACATTATTGAGACCACTTCAAATCCAAATTGACCAGTGTACTACGTTTCACTATGAATCGATTTATTTGCTCCAGTGCTTCTTGAGGAGCTACAAAGTACATATAAAACACAACGTATTCTTCCACAAAAGACAGACAGGATCCAGTGAGGATTCAAATACTGATCGCTAAATCTGGTTGAGTGGCCACAAATACTAGAAAAATAAACAATTATATGACATATGTTTGTGATATGAGTGGAGAACGTTGTAAGATGGTAAATTGCAAATCCTTTGTAGATGATACGATGTTCTTGATATTTATAAGAGCATTTGCTAAAGTCCTTCATTTGCGAATAAATTCACAAATAATTAAGGCCGTCCGGCTCGCAAAATTGCTGGGTTCAAACCTCAGCTCTAGCTCAGTGGTAGAAACATGAATTTTCCAAATACAATTAGTCACCATAAGGTTCAGTGACCGGTGATTATTAATTCTTACCGCTGCTTCTATGAAGTTCTTGAAGAATACCAATGAGGAAATCAAAAGAATATTTGATGACTGACTATCAGTAACCATGTACACAATAGAGAATAATAAAGACCAACTATAGTTTTTTCTAGTTGATCCTTAAAACGCTTGTCATGAATACAGGTATTCACCAACTTATCCTTCTGAAATTCCTTAGAACTTACAATGCCAGTTCTTGAAGCTCTCTGGATCCTTATATGATATAACTGGAACCTTATTAATATAATTATCAATATATTTTTTCTGGCAGACTAATATGGCTATTATCAAAGGATGATAAGTATGGAGTGCTCTTAATAAGATCAATATTAATTGATTCAATAATTTTATATGCTGCTGAATATTTTTTGGTACCAAGACAGCTCAAACTGTATATCACGAGATGAATTAGGATATAATAAAAAATTCTATGACTTTGTATGCTGACATAAAACACAAAATATATTCCCATAAAACAATATATATAAAATATTCTTATATCTATAATTTCCCTTAAATAAATTCTTTTCCAAAATCTGAATAATTATCACAAGGTTTAATAGCATTCACAATAGTGAGTTTTAAAATTTATAAATTCGTATTTAATACTGATATATGGACTTCAAGTCAATTCATAATTCTACCATTTGAAACCTGTTTGGTCTATAGATTTGATATGACTTACTTTGATCAATTAGCAAAAATAATAATTAACAAGTTAATATTCAAACATGAGATCTCAGGGCTTTTAATGAGTTCGTGCTGTGCACGGAAGTAAGCTTCCTACATATATCGAATAAATTCATAAAATGTTCTTATAAACTATGTGATAGCACTCAACACGTTGCGAATTTTTCTTTGATTCAAGTTAATTTGTATAGCGCTTTGATTAATTCCCCAACTATGCATAGAAAGGCCTTAAAACGAGCTCGTTTTGGTTTATCACTCACATTAATGACGTTCTTGACGGTCTCGTGGATTGAATTAATTATTTCCAATAATTAATTAGGCAGGTCCCTTTCGTCTCTGCTGGGCTAGCGCGTGGTCCAGATTTCTTATAGATTTCTCTCCGAATTAAAGATATATTCATGGGAATTGATTACAAATTACGAACTCTTCAACAACACTGAGTTCACAGATAATTTAACATTAATTACAAATATTTCACATTTAAAAAAGGGGTTGGCTTGATAATTTTAAAATTTAAAGGAAGAAAGAACCCTAAACTCCATGTGCATCCTCTCAGGTCAAGATCGCAAGCCAGAAGAAAGTGGTTTTCAGAAAAATTTTATCTCTTCCTGATTTGTAAGCTTCTCTCTGATTGGGTTTTAATTTAACAAACTCAATACAATTGGTTGCTTCAGAATCAGGGCTTCTTCAACTTTATAATAGAAAAAATAAATAAAAGTTTTTTATATAAATATATGGAGTGATTATCTTAAACTATTTTCATAAATAAATCGCGATATACGATGTTAACAAACAATATACATTTAGTTTTTTATATGAGTTTTGTATACTCTGGATTTTCGTGCTTTTTAGATTATAATAAATATTTATACAGCAATAATAATTGTCCGTATTTCTATACATAAACCTTCCTTAGTATATATAATACATCTTTTGTGAGTAAATTTTTATAATTCAACCTATACTGGTTGATCGAACAATCAGCTGATTCGCTAGGTATTGATTCAAATAACTATCGATTTATTCTAGATCGATTGATTCATTTAAAAGTGTAAACAAATAATTCTAACCTCAATGTACATGCAAACTTTTATTTTTTATAATCTGCCAATAATAAATAAGCCGCTTTATAATTTTTAATTCTGCCAATGGATTCTCATTAGTTGTTGAATCACAGTTATGCATGTTCTTCCTTATCATTTTAGATTTAGGTTATCTTTCTTTTCCATTTTATAATTCTATTAAAATTCACCAGTTCATTTCAAAATATTTTATGGTACTAAAATACCACGTGACAACGTGAAGCACTACAGAACACGGATCATGCAGAAAAGTAGAAAACTTCATAATCATTATTGATTTTGCAATCTTCACTACACCTTCCTACGCATACTTAAGTTCTAAAAACATGTTTAATCTATCTTTCAAGTTAAATCCATCATTCGTTTTCTTCTCAATTGAAAATTATATTATTGAGGTTATTATTAGGAAGTGAAACTGTAAATTTTTAGTGAGAAAACTTGAAGAACTCAATATATAACCTATAAACCTGAGTGTAAATAGGAAATGGCATTGGGCAATACGGCAGAATATCCAAAAGGATCAATTGTAATTAAATCTATTTGAATAAATAATAAATATTATTAAACAAATTACATTTTAAAACTCGAATATCAAATTTTCATAAGCTAATTCAACTTTTAACAGTAATAGTGCTTGCTAAATTAACTTGTGATGCTTGCAAACATTATCAGAAATATGAATACGACTTCACAGATAGATTTAATTAAACTTTAACTCAATGAGTAATACTGTAACTAATAATTTGAAATAGGAGTGACATAATATCACTGATAACTCATAATCAAGAAATTGGCTGTCCAGCACTATAGTAACAATACTAAACTCTGTGATACAAGTCCAAAACAAGGAAATCGATTAATCCAATAAATATTGACAACCTCATTGTCCTGTGAGATTTTGATTGGAGTAAATATCAATCATCATCGAAACATTATAAACAAAAAGACCAGGTATTAGTGATTGAATCTCTCTCATACTTTGCAATTTTCATACTCTAAATCTCTAATCTCTGGTTGACTACTGACCTAGTTATAGCGTGTCCCAGTTTGCAAGTCTGTTTACAGTTCAAACAATGACAGATAATGCAAATATATGCATGGAGATATGAAATTGGTAGGCATATTGCATTGAGCTTACAAATGCCAGGGCTACTGGCTTATAATATACTAGATGTTATTGTTCCTACTTAATCGAGGATACAAATACCGGAATACGGTACTGTACTAGTTTTTCAATTATAACTTCCAAACACATCTTTACTGGTATCACTTATTTGATGACAAAAGTTTTCAACTATGCTGGTGTCGCATTTCACGGATATGGCACAAAGTTTAATTAGACAAGCTCACGAAACACGACAGAACAGCAGTAAAGTAAGATGAAGCCCGAGAGTGAAAAAACAAGAAGGAAAAATATACGAAGGCTGGGGGAAAAGCAGGAAATATAATATACGAAGGCTGGTAGAAAAGGACAAAGAGAGTGATGGGGAAGAAAAGGGCACTTGAGTAATTCATGTAGTCGACGGGAGTCAAATAGTTTGCAAGGTGACAAGACAAGGTGGGATGTCTTCCATTCACAAGATTTGGAAGCTTCCTGCTTCTCCATTTTCATCCCGACTAAGAATAGAGTGCAGCTGAGGTCGGAAATTTTTTTCCCTCACCGAAACAAAAATGAGCAAGCCACTGTGACATCACCATCACCATTGTCTCTGGAATACGGCCAACACCTTGAATGTAATTACACTCGTCTCTCTGAAACCAGTTTGGTGGTTCAAAAATTCTGAGTCATCATTATTATAATAAGATACTACTCGAGAGGGAATATTTTCCCAGTAATGTTTTATACTCTTTTAGCTAGAAATTTGAAATTAAATTTTAAGGTTAGAAGTTCAATTCAGAAGTAAAATGAAGGTCAGGACAATATAGATTAGAAATATGGTAGTATTTTCCAGTAATTATTCATAAATTTCCACGTAGAACAATAATGTAAGGCATCAGACAGTAATATCGTAGAGAAACTATAGCGAGAGTAGATAACCCATGGTATAGGGCGTTTATGTCGCAACGTTTACTGTTATCTCAAGCCGATTACTATCGAGTATTGTCGATTTTTACTGTTTTGTTGGGGTGAGAGTGTATGAAGGGCACAGTATGAGAGACTACCAGCGTCACACAGCTTCACGGGAAAGAACTACGTGGACTATCGGCTTGAGATAACAGTAAAAGTTGAGACATATTAATACCATGGGATATCTACTTATGCCATTGTTTATCTATGGCATAAGTAGCATGTATGTAGCATAAGTATGGCATAGGTTGGAAGAATAAAGTATTAGAAGTCACTCAAGAATTCCACAAAATGAAAATAGATATACTGGTGACTAGCGAAATGAAAAATAAGGGTAGTGGTCGTGTAGAGGTAGAGGATGCATTGATTTTTTGGAGTGGAGTAGATGCAGATCAGAAAGCCAAAGCTGGGATATGTATGCTTATCCAGAAAAAACTTACAAGATTCATAAAGTCATGGAATCTAATTAGTGAGCGGATAATTGAAGTAGAGCTGGAAATTTATGGCAGAGAGATAGTAATCCTGGGAGTATATGATGCTAATGATGACAGTCAAATGCAAGATAAAGAAAATTTTTTGAATGCCTGATAGTAAACATTGAAAAAATAAATGAACGAAAAGAAATCATCTTAGCAGGTGATTTCACTGGAAGAACAGGCAAGAGGATTAATGACTCAGTTGTTGGCAGCTTTGGAGAGGACAACCTAAATGACAATGGAGAGAAACTGATAGAGCTCTGTGACTACAAGGGTTGAGAATACTCAATGATTTTTACAGGCATAAAGAAATCCATAAGTTCACTTGGACACAAGTTACTCGCAAGCTTAAAACAATCATAGACTACATCATAGTGAAGCAGAGAACATCAATATGCGTGAAGATGCACGTGTTAAAAGAGGGCCAGAATGTGGATCGGATCACCAATTACTTTGGTCAAAGCTAGAATTTCCATGGAATGGTTCTAAATCCAATAGTGGAGAAATTCCTAATGCTTCGGAAACAGGGGCTGCAAAAGAGAGAGCGAGAAAATATGAGTTGGATTTACTGCAAGATGACACTATAAAAGATCATTATCAAAGAAAAATGGACCAAAAACTAGTGGAATTCAGGTTTGACAGCCCAGAAGAAATCTACAACCATATAAAGCAATGCATACATCAAGCGGAATTGGAGGCTTAGGAGAGGAAGATGGAGGTCAAAGGAAGTATAAGCACAACTTGAGTGTCATAACAGAGCAAGAAATAAATAATAAAAAAGTGCTTTATGAGAGATGGTTGAATACAGAAAAAGTTGAGGACTTGCAGAAGAATAAAGAGAAAAATAGAGAGGTTAAAAGGTTGATAGTGCAAGAAATGAACAATGAGTGGGGAAAACGATGTTCACAAATAGATCAGTATATTGGAGATGCAAGAAGCTCAGAATCCTGTAGAGTATTGAAGACCCTTCGAACCAATAGGAGAGAAAAAATCACTGTTACCAAAACCAAGCCTACAGAGTGGGAGAAATATTACAAGAACTTGCTCACAAAATCGAGGAGAGAGTTTCTTGGTGATAGTGTAATTCCTGAAGTTCAGGAACAGCGAGAGACTCTAGTTTCGCAGGAGGAAGTGCAGAAGGCTATACAAACTTTAAAAAACAATAAATCTGCAGGACCAGGAGGCATCAGTCCGGAACTGATCAAGTGTGGATCTAAAAAGTTGTTCAGAATTTCGACAGTGCTTTTCCAGAGATTCATTGATGGGGAGGAGGCGCCAGGAGAATGGAAAACAGCGCATATGGCTTCCATATTCAAGAAAGGTGACAGGAATAGGTGTGAAAACTACAGAGGTATTGCCGTTCTTTCAGCTATGGCCAGAGTGTATGGAGAAACTCTGAAAATAAAGCTAGAGAAGGAAATAGAAGGGAAGATTGGGTGTGAGTAGGCAGGATTTTCGGCGGGTAAATCATGCGTAGATCATATATATATATATATATATAATATATATATATATATATAATATATATATATATATATATACTCTGCAGCAGATCATTCAGAAGAAGTATGCAAAAACAGGTCAGTGCATCTTGTTTTTGTGGACCTTAGGAAAGCCTATGATACAGTGCCTCGAAAAAGACTTTGGAAAGCGATGGAAAACCTTGAAATACCTCGATATCTCATCAATGCCACAATGAAACTATATGACGGGAACAGGATTGGTATCAGGATTGGCAAAAACTTGACACATCTATTTGAAACATCGAAAGGTTTGTTTCAGGGTTGCAGCTCATCTCCAACTCTGTTCAAGATCTTATTAGAACATACCTTACGGACATGGATGAGAAAGTGTCAAGGAATGGGAATACCCATCAGAGGAGAGAACCTTTTCACCCTTTGTTTCGCAGATGACCAGGTTGTGATTGCTCAGGATGAGGAAGACCTAAGCTTTATGATGAGGAAACTTGAGAAAAAGTATGAAAAGGCTGTTGGGGCGGGGAGGAGAGGAAGACCAAGAAGGTCTTGGAGGGATGTTGTGGATGAGGCTATGGTAATGAGCAATTTAAGAGATGTTGAGTGGGAGGACAGACAAGGATGGAGGACTCGGCTGAAAGAAGGAAGACAGTAAAGTACTGTGAAATCCTAATATATATATATATATATATATATATATATATTATCTATGGTAATATCTAGACAGAAAGGAATCACAAGCATGACAAGAAGTGAAATAGCAAATAGAAAAACCAACTTATTGCAACATTCCAACCAGCTAGCTATGCTGGATATTTGAACTTTTACATCTGATAAATTCATAGAATGATTGTATCAGAAATTTCAATTTTTAAATTATATTCATTCTGACAGTAAAAGCATTTTCAACCTTCAATGTTGGTATGTGTGGTGTTCATGAGTAAAAACATCAAATTTATCCAAGGCTAAAATCTCCACAAAAAAGATGAGGTAATAATTATTGTAAATAATACCATTGTAAGTGGAAGAGACAGTTCGAAGTATACTTACTAGATCCAGTATGATATTAGTATAGTTGTATTGTGATTTGGAGCTCGAAATTATTAGACTAGAAGGAAAACCGTGCTCCGCAAAGATCTATTTTAAAACATCACAAACTGAAAACTTGACATGATGAAATCTTGATGAATAGAAAATAGGCCTATAACCATTCTCGGTTAATTGAGAATCTATATGCAAAATTTCAAGTTAATCAGTCCAGAAGTTCAGACGTGCTGATGCGTCAAACATAATTTTACTATCCCGTACGTGTATAAGCCAGTTCTTTACTTTTTTATAGGAGATCTTGAAGTTAATTATGAATTCGAATGTGCAAACTAGTGACGTTTCCACTCGAGAAACGTCATGTATATTGCATGAATAAAAATATTACACAAATGAATGAAGTACCGACATATATTTGTAATAAATTGAATGGAATAACTTCTTGTAGCTTAATATTAGCGTAGAAAATATCAAATTTCTTGTTCTGAACATTTCACGATCTCAATAAGATAGAACGAACGAAGAGAGTAAATAATAAGACGGGATAATAAGGATAGCTTGGATGTGTATGCTGCTCGGTAATTATTTGTAGTCGGCTTATCAAAGTTCTTCTTCACTTCATTCTACCTCCGCGGCTCTTTCCATGCTATTCATTAAAATTCTAATCAAACTGTCTTTAAGAAGATTTGTTTTTGTTTTGGCTGGAGACGATTATTATTTGTTCAGGAAACTTAGTTGAAACTTGGAAATGGAGGAACATTTGTTTGAAAAAACAACCAACCAAGAGCTGTTTCTATTTTCATCAAGAAAATCATCAAGCTGCTTGAAGTTGTAAAAAAAAATATAAAAAGTTGTTTGAAACAACTAAATCTTCAATAATTGAGAAGTGACAAACAAGTTGAAAAATAATTATACTTCATTCATCGAATTATCTTGAATTCCAGATAAATTATTTTGTGAACAACATAGATTCAGTACCGTATCTGAACAGTTGAGGGCTGATGGATATATTCTCTCTCAATAAATAAAATTGGAGAAATTTAAAAAATGATTGATTCATCATAATAAATTTACTACAAGAGAGTGAAATATACAAGTTCCAGAATGGAAAAGAAATATTAATTGTTGATGTCTCATCCACAACAACCTTCTAAACTAATGTTTAATTTTTTCTCCAAGCTGTCCATGAATTTTAATTCAGTATTTTTGAATAGATAGTCTATTCTAATATAGCATTGCACTTTCATGACAGTAGGATAGCCGTCGAAGATAAATCTTCTTAGATTCTATCGATCGTTTGTGAATCATTTGTAAATAGATAAGATAAATTATTCAATGATTATCGATTCAAAGATGATGGTTTTCTTATCCTGTATTTGTAGTAAATTATGATTGTTCATTTAATGCATCATCCAAGCACTTTAATCATTATTTGAACGGTTGTAAATTCTTTATTGCAATAAATGAGTTTCAATCTTCACTTTTATATAATGATAATCTATGATATCAATTGAATTTATTTTACTGTCTTTATCGATTCATACAATAAGTAAATCATCAAAATGATAGGGAGAGAAAAAATAAGGTAACTTTGTGCTATTCCTCACCAATTAAAATAGATAAGGTTGCATATTGTCCGAAATAGGTTGAGTCTTGTAGTTGTTCACTTCACAAAATTTTTAGTCCTTAATTATTTTCACAAAGCATTTCAATACTAGCATTGTAGTAGAATCTGTGTCATTGTATCCTCAAATACACTAATCGGATGCAACGTGTCTTCACGTCATGATACAAATTATGACTTCAAACCGAAGCCAGTAGGACATTCGATGTATTTATTCAAGTATGTGTATCCAATGCATAAGGTGGTCGTCTATCGTGTCATCTAAACAGTACTCATCTGAACGGTTTTTATTACATTCAAAAATTCAAACAGAAGTAAAAATGACAATATTTGTCAGCTAGTTAAATGAGAGATACAATTTTCAATTACACAATGTTATAATCAGTTTTTGAAGCATTGCCTCCACCTACCCTTTCCAAAACATTGATACGGCTTGTGGTGGATCTTGCTGCCACTGAACGCTAAATAAACCACAATCTGATGATACTGAACACACATAAATGCAGGCTTCCAAGCAGCATGCTCTTGTGTTCATGAATAATAAGCGATAAATCCACCTACTACAACTCACTCCGCGGTAGATATTGTAGTGAGGGCTCAATTGAATCCCAACTTTCCAATTCCAAGAGATAAATTTACAATTAAATTTTTTCAATCACAGAAAATGCGTTGTTGTTGAATTGAATTGTATAATTATCTTCATCAAGGGTGGAGTTGGGACTGAAGGTTTTCTCTGCCACACACCCAATATGAAGAGAGATAGTTTCAATGAGTGAGTGAGTGGATGAGTGACAGGTGGCCCATTCATATAGGTTCTCTGCAATTCGAAAAGATAAGTTCTAGATGTTAATTTACAACTCGTTTTTTTAATTACAAGATAGAAGCTGCTGGCCAGACAGGAGTGAGTGAATGATTGAGGAAGTGACATAGTAGTTGAATGAGTGACAGGTGGCCAATTCTTATCAGGTAAGCTGAAATGATAGCAGAAAGTTGCAAACACCGCATTACAAGCGTGGAGGGAATTCACCCCTTGAAGGGAATGGTGGGGAGGGGAAGTGTGACCTCACTCAGGTGAGTGGGGTATGCGTTTGAGGGAGGATACAGGTAGCAGATGCGACTCCCAACCCGTTTCTACCTTTCCGTGCCACCCCCTAGGTCCCCGGAACCAAGGTTTGGGGGATCGATAGAGCAAAACGCAGGCTGGAACCCCGTCCTGTCCACTGTTAAACCCCCTACAGGAGGGATCATCAGGTGATCCAGACATCACGCGCTGCGTGCATTGTTAACCATCCTTCTCTCTCCATCTCCTCCTGCTTCCTCCATCTATCCGTCGCTTGTGAACAGTTTCTGAAGATCAACAGGTGGGCACGATACGATTCGAGAGCCGTCCTGTTGTACAGAGCGTGTACACAAGCGTTGTTGGAGCCCTGCATCAGCATGCACCAGGCAAGGCATTCATTGCTGTTCCGAGCAAGTTTGCTTGTTACAACCTGTAAATTGTAGTCAACAACGCGCTCTCACAACAGCACTCTCTTGAGGTCTCCTCTCCTTCTCCTTACTTTCTCTCTCTCACCCTCGTATCCCATTCTCCCTCACTCAAAACTCCTCTTCATCTTTCACTAACTGCTTGTAAACTCTACTCTCTCTAATTTGCTCCCTCAACTCCTAGAGACTCTTTCACATCCAAATTTTTTATTCTTCTTCACTCCCAACTCCTAGTCAAGATTCACTAGCTTTTCCTAGACTTCACTTTCACTAATAACTCTCAAATATTTCCTTAGCTTTCTGTCCTCATCGCTCATGCTCTTCTACTCGTGAATCCTTAATTTTATTGTTCATCAATCATCTCTATTTGAGGTTAGCTCATATATGAAAACTTACTATATATTCATTCCACTCACATTTTTCTTTATCATCTCATTCTCATGGAATAAATATATTGTTTTTTGGAATATTGTGATATTCATGTTTTGTATTTTGTTATAATTCATGGTATATGAAAGAAATAATCGGTATGTATCGTGGATGGAATTACTGGTGGAAAAATAAAAAAAGGGTGCTAGCTATTACAATCATTAACTATCAAGTAGCGCTAAAGAGATTAATCAATATATTATAAGTTCTTTTAAAGTAGATTTCAACTTAGATCCTATTAGAATAAGTTTTGATTCATCCATCAACATTGCTAACATTCAATTTGAGCTAGTTCCTGCCTACAATTGAATTCTCTTGTTACTTTATCCATCAAACTACAAAATTTCAACCCAGTATTATTTCTCTCTCTACTATACTTATATTTTCCAATCCACAACTCCTCTAAATCACTGACTCACTATTCCTGTAATCTCAACTTACTCCTTCAACTTTCATACCTATTGCAGTTTTATCAGACTTTATTTTTCAACTACCTTTTTTCGAGATTTACATCTTTTCAACTCTTGACACTCCAAATTCCCATTTGTCTTATAAGTCCTCTGAAGCAGGCTGATGACTATTCTTGAGCTTTCGCAAATCATAGATGACTTTTTAAGACTTGAGTACTTTCAACAAAGACTAATTTAATGTCCAGGAGTAAGGTGGTAAACTACCTCTCCTACACAATCACGTCATTCATCTTATGAGATCAATTTAATGGCTTAGTCATTTTTTATGTGTTTTTCGTCTCTTTCTCATTTTCAAATTCATTCTATATTTTTGTTCTTTATTGAGTTTTATAAATTCCACATCTTCACAGTATTAAAATCGGAAATTGAGATGAAAATTTCGAGGCGAGGCAGGTGAGGATGAGTTCATTCGACTAAGAGGTAACCTGATAATAACAAACAGCACTACCTTTACAAGATGCTACGCTACGATTGTTGAGGGAACACATTGCCGACATGTTGAACAAGCAAACGTGAACAAAGTGTGTTGAGTTTTGGCAAAGTCGGAACGATATTGACAATCGCACCCTTTTTCCTATTATATGGAAAAGTATAAGAAAATAGACAAACCCAGTGTCGGCACTTTCATGCCTTTATGGCATGAGAGTCGACTTCACTTGAAGCCGAAGTTTCGGAATCGCTGAGGAAAGTTCCATTGCAGAAGCGTGGAATTGGCTGGCACTGAAAACAAGATTCTTATTTTCGTTCAGACTTTGCAACTAAATCCCTCCTCGGTCTCAGCATGGTCTGGTTCACATTCTTTTTTACCATCTCAGCCACTAAACTCCAATTCTTGAAAGGATCACATTTCACTGCTTCCAATCTAACGAGCTCATGACAAACATTACATCTTACTTTGGGTTCATAAATGGAGGGCTTCTCAGTAGACCTTTGTTTTCTTTCCAATGTAAAAGCATTGTATCACTCATTTGAATGGAAATATCTCTCAAGCTTACCACTTTTGTTGGGGAAGAGTTTGATTGAATTGATTTGAGAAGTATTGTGACTTTAATGCAGTAGTCCAATTGAAAATTGTGATAATGTATTAAGATCATATTAGGGCGCAATAAGATGACTCGCGCAACAATTGCTTCAACTATATACCTGTATATAAAGCATATTAATCCTTGTTTTGTTGATTTGGTATTGTTGATTCCAATATGCTTTAAATAATAAAGTTCAATAAGCATTATTAATGGCCCTCTCCGAATAAGACAGTCGACTTTCAAGTTTCTAGAGGATTATATGAAGTTTTCGTCGAGTTTTTTATTGATATTATTGTTTGATTCTGAAATAATAAGTTACTTTAGACTTTAGAGACTAAATAACTCAACTGAAGGTTATTTTTGGTCATTTTTTGTAGAAGGAATAACTTTCTTAAAAATTGATATTCAGGAAATTTTTGTTCTCTCCAATCAACTATACTATGAGGAATCTATCCTTAAAATTTTATGAATTTATCTCCAACTGAATTTGAAATGATCTGTCTCAAAAAAATGAACTTTAGACGCTCATATCCCAAGAAGTGAAGATTGGAAAAAAATCCCTCATAAAACTTTGACAGCTTGATAATATACACATTGTAAAACTTTGGATAATATCACAAGTGAAAAGTTTTATCAGCCACTTGTACAGTCTTAGTAGCTGCTACTAAGTTATTCTTATCAGTACGTCTGCATCCGTCCCAATGGATCCTCCTCATATCCTCTCAATGCTTTTGTCAATCCTGTAAAAGAGAAACGCTTCGTCAAAGTATTTGTTGTGCAAGTTGTGAATACTATTTGTTCCATTCCATATATTGGATTATGCACACGCTCACAAGCATCAGTGGTTGAGAAACGCAGTCATATTACTGAAATCAAGAAATACAGAAATTCATGGTTTATTGGTCTATATGTCCAATGAGAAAAAACTATACAGAATGCTTCATGCAGAATTCATACTACTCAACAAAAACGTCATCTTCTCCACATTAAAAACTCATGAATTTCCTTGGAAATCTTTCCCTAGCGATCGAATATTACGTGGGACGTAGGAAGGAATACGCCTGGGAAACAATAAAGAGACAAATTGATTCATGAAACAATATTTCATGACATTCTGCCTCGTAGAATATTGAAGTCATAATTCATTTGCAAAGAGTGGGAATGCATTGAGAAAATGATTACTCATGCTTGCAGAGAAGACGGACATTTCCATTTCAAGCATTATTTTTCATATCTTTCAGCCATCCACATGATCGTGTATGAATGGGTAGCGAACTGAAGACGATGCTCAACCCCTCCAAAATAAATCATCACTTGTCTTCCTCCATTATGGATACTTCCCTGAGGAGTCGTTGCCATATTTCTCTCGAAAGTACAAAGATTACGAGTTCCGGGAAGAATCTCGACATTAGTAAATTGTATTCAATATTTCAGAACGGAAATTTGATTCCAGAAAGCTCCTGTGATGAAGCTTTTCCAGAGCATTGATTTCATTATACGCTGTAAGTCACGGATATGGAAGTTATTTGATTTTCCGAGTTCATATGATGGAGTGTCCTTATTGAACCTCGGGAGCTGTGAATGCAGAATCTTTGGAGCGTATATCATGGAGTGAATGAACTGCGAGGTATTCAATATTCGTCCTTTCGACAACGTTTAATAGGTTGATGTTTGTTATGATTTTCACATTTATCATTTGAGCAAATCATCGATTCTAGTAGATTATCAAATAATGAATGCAACACAAATATTTGCATCAGTCTTACGTGATACGTGCTACGCTGCTGATGGAACTATTGTAATAAATTGACTGTTGCAGTCAACAATTAGAATTTAATTATGACAAAATAAATAATGATAAATATAGGACTACATGGGTATGGCAAGGGATGGAAGAATATATTAAATAGAATAGTGATAAATTTGTTGTGAAGAGGGATCTTGATAATATAAAACAATAATAAAAGAAAAATATTAATGAGAGGAGTAGTTTCAGATGTAGTGTCAGAAATCGCTTGAAACCTCCTTGGGAATCGGAGCCCAGGTTGGTATAGTCAGGCAACTCCTAAATGGAAATTAGATAATATGAATGCAATGGATGGAAAGATTTAAATGAATACAATCATGCCTTATAAGTATGTAATTACAGAAATTCAAATATTAGAATATACAAAATTTATAGAAGCTCATCAGGAATTTCAATTTATTCATTCCGACATAGCTGTGATAGCTACATTCAACTTCCATAGTGCCTTCAACTTTAAAAGCTCACTGACATAGCAATAGCTGGTGACTGCTTGTTGGAAAATAATCAATAGATCAGCCTAGAGGAGGATTAGCTTGTGAGAATGAGACGGAAGAACTCACACTGAACGAAATTTATTCTAAAAATCTGGTGTGGCGCACTCACATAACTTTCCTTGCCGTTATGAAAATTTATCACCTGACGCTGGTGTACACGCGCATTCCAAGTCTACTATCAAAGATCTGTCAGCTGGTGACAGGACAATACGGCTGGAGACACACGAAGTCTGCTATCTCTTCATAGTGAATGATTTAATAGAATCAACAGTTGCCAACAGTTTGCATTATTGAATAAACACATTTTCTCGAATTTCGAGCTTATTTCCAATTTTAGGTGAAAATGTCACTGAACATTAATTGTAGAGATTTTTATGCTCAATCTTTTTCACTTAATTTTTTCCGTTTCAATTGTATCTGAAGCCTGATAATTGGGAATCTAAAATCACACTTTGCATTGATGAGGCGGAGCTCCTGAAATTTTTACAGATATGGAACTTGTGGCAGTTGATGAAACTTATCAATGACTATTTTAGGTATAAATTTGATCAAAATCGTTGGAGCCGATTGCGGGAAAATCGCGAAAAACCCTGTTTTTGACAACATTTTCGCCATTTTAGCCGCCATATTGAATTGGATTTGTTCGAAATTGTTCGTGTCGGATCCTTATAGGGGAAGGACCTTAAGTTCCAAATTTCAAGTCATTCCGTTAATTGGGAGATGAGATATCGTGTACACAGACACACATACACTCATACACATACACACACATACAGACCAATACCCAAAAACCACTTTTTTGGACTCAGGGGACCTTGAAACGTATAGACATTTAGAAATTGGGGTTCCTTAATTTTTTTTCGGAAAGCAATACTTTCCTTACCTATGGTAATAGGTCAAGGAAAGTAAAAATACACAAATTTGAAATTTGATTACGAATCATAGTTACAGAACTGTACAGTAAACCATTATTTTCTATCGATTAGAAAACATCCCAATCTCTTGAAATAGCTTCGAAATTACTCTATTCTTTTGGGAATACAAACCAGTTGCTAAAATAACCGGCTATCCACCATATTTGAATGGACTTTGAACACATAATGGAATTCTAATGCTACTGAACTGAAACCTCAACCCCATTTGTAATACAATTACAGGCATTTCCATTTCAATGAGTCTGAATTCCCAATAGACAGCAACGCTCTCCATTAAATTTATACCAATCAATAACAACCACAATATTGTCTGCACATTACCATCTGGTTCCATCTCCATCATCTGTTTGTCTAATTAGGCCAAAATTATCTGTTTTGATAAATTTGTAATAATTGATTGAAGATTTGCCATTGTAAACATGTCGATAGAAAAAACCGGACCGATTTACATTATTCAACAGTAACAAGCTGCTGTTAGGTTGTGCGTTGGCAGTTTATAAATTGGGTCAATTAATTCAGGGGGTAACAAAGTACCCTTTAACGTGAACCCCCCCCCAAACGATTTAATTCAACAGGGTTGTCACGGTCGACAATCGACTGCTGGCGATGCTGCTGACTCCGGTCTACGAAATTGATAGCTCGGTAAAGCCAATTGATTGATTACAGTCATTAGTCGGCTTGATGCTGTAATCACAGACCTGGATTAATGAAAAAGTGACTCGTACTTAATCCCTCTCGTGTCATCACATTTTATCTCAATCTATGGTTTGATCGAGTGAATTCAATGTGTAGTTAACCAATTTCAGGCCGGAGAGTGTCAGTCTGTTTAGAGAGTGAGCACTGCTTTGAGGGATCGAGGGTAAGAGCTTGAGGGATCCACGTACGATCTTATACACCTTCAAATTCATATGGGGAAAGTGATTGCTTTTGGAACATTAATTTGGAACATGGGCAGATCCCTTCCTACAAATTTGGGCTGGAAAGTGCCAGTCCTTTATTATCAAGCCCAAGTCATACATAGAACTACATATACCTAGAGCCACCAAACGATATCATAGAAATCAAATGGGAGCATGTCATACAACGTTATGTTCCCTATTTCGTATTATGCTCAACTTTCAAATCTTAAAAGATCTTCAGAAGTGCTCTCTTGCATCTGTAAATGTATACAACAAAGGAAAGGCTATTACTATTATATTACTATTGAAGCATTGTTCTTGCTCTTGTCTTTCTCAAGTTATGAGAATTCATTGACTCAAAAATAACTAGATAACTAGTTGGAAGGATTCATCATCGATTTATGAAAAACTAGCAGGTGACCTGTGCAGCGCAAGGGTCTATTTTCAAACTTTACAAACTGAAAACTTGACCGAGTGGAATCTTGAAGAGTTTGAAATAGGCCTAGAACCATTCTTGGTTAATTGAGAATCTATATGCAAAATTTCAAGTTAATCAGTCCAGTAGTTTAGATGTGATGATGCGTCAAACATAATTTTCCTATACCGTGCGTGTATGAGCCAGATCTTTCCTTTATTGAAGTATAAATAAGCTCTCCAACTTGGTGCTAAAATAATGAAGTGACAGTACTCAAATCTTTTTTAGAAACCTTCCTTTACTTATGCTAACATGACAAAATTGGAATGGTTTGAATAGTTGCCAATTTTAACAATCTGTTTCTAAGAGGTAGTCTCTCTAGATTATAGTTCTATATTAACATGATATGTGTTCATATCCAATGAATGAAGCATGAATGAATGAACATTAATTCTGAAAAATCTGGAAGGAAAATTGAAATTTGGCCTTAGATGTGCACGAGATTGACATTTTTAGAATCTATGTGCAAAATATAAAGATCTAAATCATTCCGGTTTTTTAGGTATGCGATCCACAAGTTCACATGTTTTGATGCAAACAAACGAACAAACACAACCTTACCCTATCTTATTATACAGATAACAAACATATAATTACGTTATATTGAACATTACGATATTTTTCAGTTAAATTAATTACTAGCAGGTAACCCGTGCCCTGCAAGGGCCTAATTAAAATCATGACGTAATGAAATCTTGAAGAATTGCAAATACACCTGTAACCATCCTTGGTAAATTAAAAATCTATATGCAAAATTTCAAATTTGATCAGTCCCGTAGTTCAGACTTGATGATGCGTCATTCGTGAATTTCCTATTCCTACATGAGTATAAGCTAATTCTTCTCTTTCTTATATACATTATATTTTATTAATAAGATAATGTAACCTGGGGAGTTCGATCTCACTAGGAGTCAACTTTTCAAACACGGTAGAAATCAAACGAATAAAATTCCATTTAAGATGTTGAAGTTTCTATATAGAGGCTAAACAAATCCGTTGAAATCTGTAAACTCTGTTGAGAAAGCCACATAATTCGCCCATTCATTGGCTTCCTATGTTAGGTACTAGCAGCACACGCGTGTCAAATGCTAGCAGAACGCAGAATCATATATCACGGTTTTGTAGAGATTCAGAGCACATGTTGTTTATAACTGTCAGAATGTTTGTGTCTTGAATGTCAAAGGATCTCTCATGAGAATCAGATTGCCATCTCGACAGATGTCAATACAAGGGCGGAAAGCCAAGCGCTTGGCGTGGATAGATTCACCATTTTGAATGTCATCTATTCATATCTTTGCTTTTCAACCATCATAGCGCTGCTCCCTTCCGGGTGGAATATGTATGATATGTTTTTGATCGATTCCAAGTAGTGATGTTTCTGATTTCCATTCACCATCATGTATCACGTAGGGAAATAGATTTTTTGTCCCTGGCCTAGTGCTCTAGAAATGCAGGACGTGATGATTTCATACGAATGAAAATTCTATAAGCAACTGGGAGTTTCCTATATCTTGAATTGAATTTTTTCGATTGATTTCCACGGTGTTTTCCGATTTGAAGCCTAGTTAAATTGGACTCCCCAGTTCAAATTATTCTATTGATATAACAAAAATAAATTTTCATATTCATGTTATTATCTTCATTCTCTTAGTGCATATTGCTCATCAAAAATATTGTTCCAAGAGTTATTATTTATCTGCAGCTCTGGACGACATACAGGTTTGCTCTATTGTGGATTGGTTATAATCCACTATATACAATATAACTTATCTATATAAATAAAAATCTGGTGTGGCGCACTCACACAACTTTCCTTCCCGTTATGAAAATTGATCACCTGACGCTAGTGTTCACGCGCATCTCAAGTCTACTATTCAAAGATGGGCCAGCTGGTGACAGGGAAACAACGCTGGAGACACAAGAGGTCTGCTATCTCTTCATAATGAATGATTTAATAGAATCAACAGTTGCCAACGGTTTGCAATTGAATAACCACATTTTATCGAATTTCAAGCTTATTTTCAATTTTAGGTGAAAATGTTACAAGACATTAATTGTAGAGATTTTCATGCTGAATCTTTTCCACTTGAATTTGTTTGTTAAAATTGTATCTGAAGCCTGATAATTGGAAATCTAAAACCAACCTATGTATAGATGAGGCGGAGCTCCTGAAATTTTTACAGATATGGGACTTGTTGCAGTTGATAGAGCTTTCCAATGACTATTTCAGGTATAAATTTGATCAATATAGTCTGACGTTATTTTTTATAAAGAATAACGATTTGTCTCGGCTTGGCGTCAATCGGTAGAGCATGAGAATTAAATACTATAATATCGGGTCGTGGTTTTCCAGGACACAATTTCACTAAAATCCTAATAGGCTCAGACAGGAGCTTTCGCCATAGTTGAATACTGATTATTAACAAATATATATAAGATTTATACTCTATGGTATTGGGGAGCAAAAATGAATGGTACACCATTGAAAATTTGATACATATATTAGATGAATAATTCCAAAATATCAGGTCAATATAGAAAAATATATACAGCAACAAAATATACAATGAAACAAGAACGAAATCAAATAAAATATCACAGATCAGTATTATTTTTCAGTTCTATAGCACGAAACTTTACCATGTGCTTTTCAATTCATCGATCATATGCATTTATTTGCATGCAGCTTTGATATCAACTTGCTGTTGCTTGTCGATTTGAATAATAATTCTACTTTACATATTATTTCCCAAATCAAAGAATGATAAATTGATAAATCAATAATTATATATATATATATATTAATTTCTATAGTTTCCAATAAATTTCTCAATAATAAATATATTTCTCAGGGTGTAAAGTTCGGCACCTGATGGAATTAGATAAATCAATTTATCCAAAGAACCAGAGCTACATTATATTATTACAAATTGTATTATAAAATGAATGATTGGATGAATGTTAGCATTACAAGCTTAGAACTTATATTCTCTTAATTGATGTACTTTGATATATGAATTGATTCATTCCTATTCAATAAAATATTTCTTATAACCTTTTAAGACTCGCACAATTTTTTTGTATTGATTTCTTAATATTTAAAACCTTTCCGACGAGCTAGCTTTTATTTCATTTCACTCGAAGCACTGAGGGCGCCCTATTCTTATTTCAACTATTTTTCACTCACGTGCTGAATTTTTATTAGTTGTCGGCGACGATCCGGAATTCCTGGTGGTCCTGGATTGTTGGTAGCCGAAGTCGTCTCTTCCAAGGGATTAAATAAATATTTGCATGACTTTTGCTTTAAAACATCATCACAAAGTCTTATAGAAATTGATAATCAGGTTAAAACTTTAAGTCTTTAAAATGTACATTGAAGTGTATTGTGCTCTACAGATTTTTGGTGACCTTCCATGGTAGTGGTTGGCAGGCAAGTGGGCAAGTTCTACTTTCTTTTCACAATTTTCATTTCCGACTTGCAAATTTACATAAAATTTAAATAATTCGTTACTACGCCATTCAAGGCTCAAATAGTTCATGCCAATCTATTAAATTATTACTTATGTCACACATCTGATATTTTATCTGTCTTCGGGCCATATCCAATACATAAACTGAACAACAATAATTCATAAACTCTTATCATTTATAGAAATATATACAAATACATTTGAATTGGCTCACTATTACCGCCCATCGATTGCTACCATTTGATTGTTTCATGCAAATTTGTTACAGTATACATGCGCCTACAAACCTCCTACTTCCTTAATACATTAATTTATTTTTATTTTGGGTTTTTAGTACATTTTTTACATGCAATACAATTTTCTAATGTTTATAGGTTGTTTCTCACTTTATAACAATTAGCCATGTGCTTTTTTGGTTCCTCTAGTTGCATACCATTTAGTTACAATAAATTTCTGCCAAGGTGTCTGGCTAGATTTTACGTTATGCGACTCAATCGATCATTATGTCGCCGATCAATAGATATTTCACACCTAACCTCAAATTTTCAATACTTTATATAATCTTATATAAGTGGCAAATTATTTCTATTTCTATTCGGCTGTTCTAAATTTAGCCATGATACCTTATATTATCTAATCTTTAAAAACGTTATCGCATTTGGCGATACTAGACTATTATTCCACTTTAGACCTATAAATTTCTTTCAAATAGGGATTTTATTTACCCATCAGATTTTGATACGTTACAATAGTTGGAGCCGTTGTATCTGAAGCCTTATAATAGAGAATCTAAAATCAAACTTTGCATAGATGTGGCGGAGCTCCTGAAATTTTTACAGATATGGGACTTGTGGCAGTTGATAAAGCTTATCGATGACCATCCAGATATAACTTTAATCAAAATCGTTGGAGCAGTTTTCAAGAAAATCGTGAAAAACCCTGTTTTTGACAACATTTTTGCTATTTTAGCCGCCATCTTGAATTGCATTTGATCGAAACTGTTTGTTATGCTACCCATCTATCCAACCGTGGAATTCATCACCATGGCAACTGTATAAATAAATTACAATATACACTCAACAATTTCACTATTCCTGGAAACAAAGCAATAGGTACTAATTTGCGCCATTATAAGCGGTGAGATTAGAGAATTTGTTATTAATTGGGAGACAGAGGAAAATAAATTTGTATTATTGTTGGTTGTAATGTGAACGAGAGCAGTCAGTTCTAATGTGGAAGCGGTTGAGTGGAAATAACAAGCAATTCCAACAAGCTTACCAGGCCGCAGTTATTACATACAAATTGAATGGCTGTAGGTTTATATAGATAGTATTACAGCAAAGCATTGGCCTCTCCATAGAACTACAGGCTCATTTTCTGTTGCGTGAAAATCCCATCTTTCGCATGCTTTCTCGTTATCTCTTTCTCTTTTATTCTCTTCCTAAACCTTCAGGGACACTTGTCCTTAATCTCAATCACTACCTTTCATCATCTTCACCCTTTCCTCTCCAATCTCCTTCTGCTGGATAAACTTTCTTCACGCTCACAGATAACCTTACTTGAGCTTTTACTTTTACGAGCATATACTGTGAAAACGTCATGAAAGCGAGATACCCTGTCACGGAAAGTATAAATTCTCTCATCTGACTGAAAAGACTCCAGCGTCATTCAAATAGCAACGCTGAAGCTCTTACACGTTTTCTGGATGAGATTTCTTTCATTCATGAGCTCGTGCCGAGCTGAATTTATGTGGAAATACTTTCTCGCTTAGCATTCCATAGATAATATACAACATAAACAGCATTCATGTAAGTTAAATGGATACAAACATGTTGAAGATCTTCTGGACCTGCTTTCAGAAAGGGCTTTATAGCTTTTGACCGTAATCTGGAGCTGAAAATTCCACGAAGCAGTCCTTTACGCTAGAAGGGCTGACAACCTCGACCTGGACAGAAATGACTATATTTATTTCCTAATGAGAGTCACACATAACCACGAAACATGATACTGAAAAGTGAATGGTGTCCGAGATACGAGTAGAACTGACACTCCTTGATAATAAACTATGTTTTCAGAAATTAGTTCTTCCACTGCATGTTCTTCTGCATGTTCAAATCAGATCTTGACTGCATGAATTTATATGCCAATATATCGAATAAACATAATCATATTATGCCTCTAACTCAGATCATAAGTCCTACTACTTTCACTTTTTCAAGAGATGAATCTGTGATTTCCACTTAAATAAGCCACAACTCATCTTCAAATTGATTTCTCCATAAGCTCTCAGTAGTCAGAACACTTTTCAGAAATTATCTCTTGAGAGATCACTATTGGTCAGATACACGATTCCGTTTACAATGCTTGAATGGTGAATGATAATGAAGGTGTCTGATACTTTAATTACAAATATGTTCAATTATCACCAATTAAAATATGAGGAATATAGGAGGGAAGAAACGTAGATGAAATTATAAAGAATTGTGATTACAACCATTTCCAAGTGGAGAATGTGTTTGAGAAATGTCGAATGAAAATATTATATTGATTCTCATTGATCATCCAACAACAATAAATCTATATAAATAAAAATCGAGCCTCAAATTTTGACGTTAAATAACATTTTTATGTGTACACTGAAGTTGATCATTTTTTTCAGTTGTGTTTGTTATGTTCAGGACCAGGTTTATGGCCTATCAAATTTATAATTCGACTTCAGGACTCTTTCCCACGGTCCTTCAAAGTTTACATGTAGTCCTTAAGCAGGGAACCCACTATGCCGTCACCGTCAGGCGCTGTCCGGCACCGACCGTCACCGTCAGTCACCGCCTTCACCGTCATTTTTCCGGCGATAACCAGAAGAAATGCATCAGTTGCGATGGAGAGTTCATTAGATGAGTAATTGCTAGTAATAGCCGCAGCATGTGCTGAAGAAGAAGAGATACAGAAACGGAGGAAGCATAGGTACTGGATGCACGAAATCTTGAAAAGAAGAAACGAATATGGTGAATTTCATCATTTGTTTGACGACTTGAAAAAAGACGATGCTAAGTTCTTTTTATATTTTCGCATGACTCCAAAGAAGTTCTAAGAATTGTTCGAGTTACTGAAATTCCCAGTGAAACACAGTAACTTCCGTGAGGTCATTGGTCCTGAGGAGCGGCTGGCCTTGACACTGAAGTAAGTAAATTTATAAAAGTCATGTTACTTTTTCATTTGATTTTTTTAGCGATTCCATTTACGTTTGAATAGTGAATTAAGTTGCATTATGAGAACAAATTGATGATATAATAATAATACTTAAGTTGGAATATAAATGGAAATAAGGAAACAATAGTAAAAACACTATTTTTAGCACTTTCGCAAGATTTAAATTGAATGTCGACTGGGAGGATGATATAAAAACGGACCGTGCTATCCGGCAAGAATGCCCCAAACAGCAATGGTGGCCGACGGTGACTGACGGACACGGTCGTGGCCGGTGACGGACGGGTATAGTGGGTTCCCTGCTTTATGGGAGAAGATTTGTGAGCTGGCCACAAACAGAAATAAAAATCAGCTGTTGTAATCATTGCGTCATCCAACAGCCGTCGATAAATTGTAGACAAGAGTGTGTGCTGCTCCATAACCGCCCATGTATTTTATTCTAAACCCATTTTGACTGAAAACAAAATGAACTTCTTCTTCTTCTTCTTCTTCTCTTCTTCTTCTCTTCTTCTTCTTCTTCTTCTTCTTCTTCTTCTTCGTATAACAACATTTATTTGTAGCACGGCCAGAAAAAGAAAAACTTGAGTACTAGCCGTGAGTTTATTAAATATAACTTAATATATATATATTTTGTGAATAAAAATTACGAGTTGATATATATATATTTTGTGAATAAAAATTACGAGTTGATGAGAGATGCGAGTAATTCCTTATATTTGATCCGAATGGTTATTCATAATACAGTAGTCGGGGTCACTGCAGTCAAAAATTTTTTATTCTGTACGGTAGCTAATAAATTTCATACGTATTGATTGTCCATAATGTATCCAGTGTCCATAATGGAAGTAATTGAACTGTTCAAAATTAATGGCTTACTGGTCCCTCATAGATTTATAGTATTCCTGGTGATTGAGCCTGTCTTTTTCAGCGTTGTCTATTAATAATAAAGCTTAATTTACAACTAGCTTACCCAGCGAACTTCGTACCGCCAATGTATCTCATGTTACACTTGACTTTATTTGGTGAATCATGAAATTTGTCTGACAATCAACATGTTCATTTACATCTCAATACGGACTTCCTATGTGCTTAGTCATGCAGCATTCATTATTTCAAAAACATATTATTCTTCTCAATCAATTTGTAGTAATATCTATCAGTAAAGTTTTCAATTAAAAAAAAGGTTATATCGGTGTTTCAAAGAAAAATATTCAATGTTTTCATAGCTGTAGATTGTTGATATATTATGGTCCAGGAAATAGGCGAAGTATGATGAATCACACAGAATTCCATATTCTTTCCATTTTAGGATGAATATAAGCTAAGCTAAATTCAAAAAATTGTAAATTATTTTTCCATTCTTCAGTAATTAATGAATGCAATATGAATTCTATATATATACACTATACAATATATATATATATATTTTTTCTCTTTCATTCTTTAATTCTACATATATACTATACAATATATATATACTCTCTTTCATTAGGTGAATAATTTTTTTCAACATTTTCCAGTTTCTCAATGATAGGGGAATGATAATTATATGTATAGGTCTTCTAAGGAACCATTATCAACAGCTGGTACCAATCAACTACACTTCAACTCCAAACTACCGTTT
The DNA here is from genome assembly GCF_014356525.2 of Nilaparvata lugens. NCBI lineage: Eukaryota > Metazoa > Arthropoda > Insecta > Hemiptera > Delphacidae > Nilaparvata > Nilaparvata lugens. Next base: position 25,811,643 of record NC_052511.1, on the reverse strand, counting down.
TAATACCATTACACAATAATTTATCACAAGGTGATATGTTTATTACAGCTGGTAACTTTAGATGCTGAATCATATTATCACAATATGATCTTGAATCATGATCATCTTTTCGTTCTTCAGTAGCCGTTCGGCCGAAAATTTCGAAAACATATGTCTGTAGAATGGATTAATAAATAATTATTATTAGCCCCCCCTACGTCAAGTTTTAAAATAGATCCTTGCGAAGCACGGGTTCTTGCTAGTTAGTGATATGCATCTGGTCTGTAGTTTTTGTAGGGATGATCTGAGAAAAGAAGGCGTAGCTATTTTGTAAGTCGTAGGTTTTTAGACATTACTTCCTCTAAGTTCAGCAAACTGAATATAGGTGATTTATGTAGCACTAGAAATATTGAAGTGTGTGGTTTCAAGTTTTATATAGGTAAGGATTGTTATGTTGTTGTGGGCCTGTATAGATCTCCAAGTGGAGACACAAATGTATTTTTTGAGCGGCTTGAAATACTGTTTGATAGCATTTTAAAAAATGTTTCTGATAGGATTATTGTTGCCGGTGATTATAACATAGATATTTTGAATAATTCTCCCAATCGTAGAAAGTTAATTAATGTTCTACATCAGTATGATTTACACTGCAGTGTTAAAGATCCAACAAGAATTACAAGATATAGTAGGACAGCCATCGACAACATAATAACAAATATTAATTGTGAATCATATGTTGCGCAAGTAGTACACACTTTGTTGTCGGACCATACTGCACAGTTTTTCTATCTACAATTAGCTCATGTTTCTGGTAGATTTAAAGCAAGTCGGATACCGTTTAACGCTCCTGTGTACAGCTGCTCTCAGAAGAATATTAGTAATATGATAAGTTCATTGAGTATGGAGTCTTGGTTGTCTGTTTATGAAAAATCAGATGTGAACACACAATTCAAGCAGTTTCATGAAATTTTTAATAATCATATGAATGTGAACTGTACTTTAAAACAATCGTATAGAAGGAAGCAAAATAAAAGGAAAATGAAAGGATATTGGATTACGGAAGAAATTATTCAGATTAGAAACATATTAAAATTAGTTAAGATCAAAATAGATAATGGAGAAATAGTTGATAGGGAGCTGATAAAACGAATTCAACAAAATTATGACAGTGAGGTTATACAAGCCAAAAAACAATTTATTAGTAATTTAATTTTAAGTGCACCAAATAAATCTAAAAAAAGCTGGGAAATAATAAATGAACTCAGAGGCAAAAGAAAAAAACTGCAACCGAATATAGAGCTAGAGCAAAATGGAGAAATCTCTACAGATCCTAAAGAAATTGCTAACGCTTTTAATAATTTTTTTATTTCAATGGCACCAACTTCGAATATATTAAACTCAAGTAAGAATGCTTCTTTTTCTAGGAAGATTCACCGTGAAAACTGTGTCTACCTTTTTCCAACAGATAATAATGAAATACTTAATATAATAAAAAGTATCAGAACCAAAAGTAGTGTAGGGTTTGATAATATTCCAAACAGCATAGTTGAAGCATGTTGCAATCAAATAGTCGAACCTCTAGTTTTCATAATTAATAACACTCTTCAAACAGGCATCTTTCCGGATTTACTCAAAATAGCCGAAGTTAAACCACTATTCAAAAATGGTGTCAGAAATGATATTAATAATTACAGACCTATTTCCATTTTGTCAGCTTTTTCTAAGATTTTTGAGGAATTGATATATAACAGGGTTATGAACTATCTGGAGAAATTTGATTTAATATCTTCCTGCCAGAATGGCTTTGTGAGGGGGAAATCTACTATATCTGCTGCTGTATTGTTCATTGAAGGTATCATAGATAAGGCTGATAAAGGAGATTACGTAATCGGGGTGCTATTGGACTTATCTAAAGCATTTGATAGTGTTGATATCAAATCCCTTATCAGTAGGATTTCAAACGTCGGAATAAGAGGTGTTGTGGGTAATTCGATCAAGTCTTACTTGTCCAACCGCTATCAATATGTTACAATAAATTCTGATACCCAGGTAGCTGTTTCAATGCCTCTCAGGGTCACAAGAGGTGTACCACAAGGATCTATTCTGGGACCTTCGCTTTTTGTGTTGTACACCAATGATCTGCAATCATCTGTCCCAGTAGGTGTTAATGTTACTCTGTATGCCGACGATACAACCCTGATGTTTGATGATAAGAGCCTCAATGAACTTGAAATAAATGCCAACACTCTTACAAACCTCATTGTTCAATATTATAACGAGTCGTTTTTGTCAGTCAATCCAAATAAGAGTAAATTTATGCAATTTGGTTTTAAAAATAATTTCTTTGAACCGGTCATTAATATTGGAGACTCAAAGGTAGAACATGTCAAAGAAGCAAATCTTCTAGGTCTAGTAATTGACAGAGGCCTTTCTTGGGATGCTCATATTGAAAAACTTGCCAGCCATATAAGTACTAATTTATTTGTCCTGTGAAACATCATACGCTATGTACACCCAGACACGGGAAGAGTCCTATATTTTGCATTGATTTATTCACACATTTCTCATGGCAATAAATTTTGGGGAGCTACAACTTTGCAGAACATGAATAAAATATTTATTTTGCAGAAAAGGGCAATAAGATACCTAGCAGGTTTAGGCTTTAACCACACTTGCCGAGATGAATTCAGAAGTCTTTCAGTTCTCACAGTTCCTTGTATTTTCATTTATAAAGTGATTATGTTAGTGGTAAAAATATAAACAGCTTTACAACAAATTCAGATGTACACCATCATAATACCAGGCATAGAAATAATATCAGTGTTCAGTATCATAGACTTTCTCTTTATAAGAAAAAGCCCAGTTATATTGGTGTGAAATTATTGAATAGGCTGCCAACTCATTTAAATCCTAGGACGCATTCCTTTGAAACAGACTCATATAGGTTCTTAGTTGATAAGAGTTACTATAGTATTGACGAGTTTTTAAATGGAATGTAGTGTGTTTCAATGGTATTTATGTATGACAATGTAATTTTAATGTATGATTTACATAATAACTTGCCGTGCGAATTATCTTTTATAAAGTTTTTGACTGTAAATCTTCCTGACGTTATTCAACTGTATGGAAATTTTCTGTATTATTGTTGAAAAAAGAAAAAAGAAACAATTTGGCGGTACGAAGTTCGCCGGGCAAGCTAGTTTAATAATAAGTTTTGCAAGTGATCAGCTTTTTTAATGTGTATCAATTCATATCAGGTGGGAGTGACTATGAGGCTCGAGAAATGAATCGCGAAAGTTCATGGATTTCAATTCCCTATCACCGAGTAAATTTATTCAGTGTTTGTCTCGGGGGGAATATAGACCCTCGGAATGAATCTCCATTAAGCTCTTTGGACGCCTGGAAATTGAATGAAAATGGAAAAACATCGAAAGCATCATGGATGGGAGTTAGCAGCTACTCAAATTTTCACTCCCATTGCTCCATCAATGGAATGGTGCAAAATTGATTTATTGTAGATCAGGTTGAATAGAACTTGAAGGCAGAGAATAACTCAGTTATTATTATGTGAGCAGAATATTGAACATTTTTGTCTCCTGAAAGTTTTGGAGCGTAGGAGGTATATTTGTTATAATTTTTGCATTACAGACGAGATTTTAATTATAGATTCGATAAAAGAATGTTGTCAATATCGTTTCAATCAACATTTGATGTAGAGAGTTTTTCGTAATTCATTCTTTTCTATAAACACTCTATGCAACTGCAAACTGCAATATTTTGAATCAATGATAAATATGATAGTAACATTGATGCCCTCAAAATACTAATGGTTTTTTAACAATCCCAGTATCTTTCATCATTCCTATTATCACGCACACACCTGAAATTCATGTGGGCTTCAAGAGAGAAATTGTTTTAAAAATTCGTCGAATCGATTCGATTCCACAAAAGATTGTTTGAAGTTCAATTTTGGCTTTGAAAAGAAAACACTCTCCTATGTTTACTTTCAGAAGTGTCTGGAAGCTCAAGCACTTCCACGAGTGCTATTGAAGTACTCAACCCAAATAGGCCGTTCCACGTGATGCAAATCCTTTCCAGATTACTTAACAGCATCCAACAAAATTGGGGTTTGGCAACGTGTGAAGAGGTCCATAAATGTTTGTTAATAAAGGCTGTCAATATTGACATCGGGAAAAGCCATACAAACAAACAATGGATCGAAAATCAATTCTGATAGGACGGTCGTCCTAATTAGGGAGTTATGCGTTGGCGGAGGAATGTTTTGTTTACATTGTACTGTGCTCAGCATTATATTCAAATATGCACTGGCGAAATCGTAAACAGAATAATTCAGCATCTCATGACAACAACGTCAGAGTGAACTAGAATGATGTTGACGCGATACGAGTTGGCATTCATCAAAACAAAAATCAACACAATAATTTTTATTGTAGTTTGCAATCTGACTATAAATTATTGCAAAAATTTCCAAATTAATTGTGCTGGTACTGCGAAATTCCTATAACTCTGTGTATATATTTGATACTTACGTTCGCTTACTGTAGGCCTACGCTACCTACATTCAACACAACATTTGTGACAGAGTTGAACAGTTGTAACATCTATTCAATGGAAAAAAATAATAGGAATATTTTGTTGCGTTGAAAAGTCAGTGAATTGAAAACTAGAGTCTAGAATGCAAAAATTCACCTTCAAAAATTCAGTTCAAGAGGGAATGAGCTCAGGTACTCATAGTACCGAAGAGGATAAAGAAGAGGTTCGTTAATTTATAGATTATATTTTTCCATGATACTAGGTAATCATCAAATCATTCAAAGAAAAAGTCCAAATGAGATCAAGTAGTCTTTAAGCTAAGCTATACTGCTGTGGTGCCAAGTATGTTTTTTGAAGAATTTCGTTTCGCCTGTAACTTTTGTTGATAATTCTATCGTATCTGGATTCTAGTAGTCGATAGTCACTATATTGGCAAAGTCAGAACTTTTGACAGGGTTACATCTCCCACAAAACCAGTAAAGAAAAAAACCTTGGAACTGGAGACGCCCAAAGTTGAGATACTACACTGATTGAACTATTTACTGAATAAATGAATAAATATAGGTCAGTATTATTCTAGTTCAGCTCAGCGGTGGAACAAAGTTAGTACAGCAGAAGGTACTTTAATCAATCATAGCCAATAATGAAAACCATAGCTATAATGACAAAGAAAGACCAGGACCCTCTATATACCGGACCTGCGCCTTTATGAAATTCTAGGTAAAATGGCGCCGATAGTTGATGGAGTCTCAACTGAGATGTCACTGATATTCTGTAATCAGATTTTAGTATTTAGTTGTAGTTGAGTAAAGTCTGTTTACAAAATAATCTCACGGGCTCTATGATATTTGGGAGTTTTATAATTGATCAATTATCATTCTATAATTCATTATTTGAGATGTAATAGAGATTCAAATTAGTTTTTTTTAGTACCGGTATTCAAAGTGTTTAGTAAGTGTTGAATAACTTCAAATTGTGAATAGTAAAGTTTTAAAAATTAAAAATGTATAGTGAGTGTTGAGTCTTCGAAGGGTATTCAGTGTTCAAAGTGTTTTAATCATTTAATCAACAATAATTTTATAATATTCAACCGTAGATTATTTTTTGTTTATTATCCGCAACTCAACATTTAGCTTTATACAACAACATGCTACAATGAGTATGAACAATTATTGAGCATGTTGCAAGAAGTCAATCGAAATTATCAACATATGATTTGTTGACATGACCTACGATATGATTTTGTTCAAGATTAATAATTTTTTCATTATTTATATTAACACATATTGTAGTTAATATAATTTTTAATAAAATATTTTTAATATAATTTTTATAATTGTAGTAATACAAATTTTCAAAGTTAGTAAATGTTTTACAGTTTTAAGTGATTAGTGAGTGTTATTTTGTTATTCAATTATTTGTTTTGTAAACAATCTTAATTCGATTTTTTTTGTTTTTAAATGTTTTGACTGAAAATTGAACTCAAATTCAAAAGCATATGGAACATAGCCTACTTTTTCTACTTTCCTTGCCCTATTACCATAGGTAAGGAAAGTATTGCTTTTCAAAAACAATTAAGGTACCCTAATTTCAAGTTTTCTATACGTTTCAAGGTCCCCTGAGTCCAAAAACATGATTTTCGGGTGTTGGTCTGTGTGTGTGTATGTGTGTGTGTGTGTGTTGTGTGTGTGTGTGGTGTGTGTGTGTGTGTATGTGTGTATGTCTGTGAACACGATAACTCTATTCCTAATTAACCGATTGCCTTTAAATTTTTTTTTTTTTTTTTTTTTTTTTTTTTTTTTTAAGATTACGTCCTAAAGACTCCAGTCATGGAGTATAAGACAAGTCATGTTATTACATAATAATTCTAACACTAAGTAGTTCAACCTAGTTTAGGTTTGAAAGGAATTCTTGTACACTATAAAAAGCTTTATCAACCAAATATTTTTTCATTTGTTTTTTGAAAATCTTCAAATCATCATTACTTTTCAAGATATGAGGTAGCTTGTTATAAAATTTCCTACCAATATAATCTGGTTTTTGTTCAAATAACCTACTATTGTGACCCATTATATGATAATCTGCTCTGTTTCGCGGATTATACTCATGAACATCTGAATTCTGGATCACACCACTCTTTTTCACATGCATTACAACTTCATATACATACAAAGATGGCACAGTTAATAGACCAAGCTTTTTAAATAAAGGCCTTCAAGAGTCTAGCCTATTCACTTTCTCTATACATCTGAGTGCCTTCTTTTGAATCTTAAACACTCTGTCCATATTTTGTTGAGATGAATTACCCCATACTAAAATAGCATACCTAATATGAGATAGTATAAGTCCATGGTAAGCAGTTAACAGTAGTTTTTATCATTCAGCCTAGCAAGCTGCCGCAGGACAAATACCCCAGATGATATCTTATTACATATCCTCTCAATGTAAGGATGCCATGTTAATTTCCTGTCCAATAAAATTCCCAAGAATGCTACTTTCTCTTCTTGGTCTAATTCATTTTCCTCTACAAACACATTTATTTCTCTATCCTCTACTGAATTATATTTACTTTTGAATTGTAGGAATTGACATTTCTTACTATTTATTGTTAATTGCCTTTGCTTTAAGAATTGGACAATTGACTGTACTCCAGTAAAAGCATTTATTTCTAGACTATCTAATAAATAATTGTTGAAGATAAGCGATGTGTCATCAGCAAACAACAGAGCTCTGTGATCTTTTAACTCTTTTGGTAATTGGTTCACATACAACAGAAACAGTAAGGGACCCAGAATTGAGCCTTGAGGTACTCCAGCCTGGACCTCCAGTTTTTGAGATTTAATTTTTACTATTTCATTCCCATCCACCTGGTAAGCTCAACACACTGGTTTCTACCTATGAGATATGATTCAAACCATTTTAGTTCTATACCATTCACACCTACAGTTTTTAGTATTTCCAATAATATTCTATGGTTCACACAATCAAAAGCTTTGGATAAATCAAGAAATATTGCGGCTGCCTTCTCACCTGAATCTATTATATCTATTAGTCTTTCAACAAGGGATACTATTGCAGTCTTAGTAGATTTCCCTTTCTGGAACCCATGCTGTTCATCACATATGAAATTAATTTCTTCCAGGTGCATCAATAACCTATTTAAAACTACTTTTTCAAAAATTTTACTTATTACATTTAGAATACTAATGGTTCTATAATTTTCAACTCTTTCAGAATCACCGCTCTTGAAAATTGGCAAAATTTTTCCTTGTTTCAGATCATCAGGGAAAATACCCTGCTCTAGTGAAGTATTAAGGAGATGCAATAAAGGGTCCAGTAATTCATTTTCACATTCTTTTAAAATTTTGCTTGAGACCCCATCCAAACCTACTGTTTTTTTGTTATTCAAATTTTTTATTATTCTTGACAACTCATCTCTTGATAATGGATGAAATTGAAATACTTTTTCAATTGGCTCAGCATTTAATGTAGTTGTATTATAAGTATTAGTGTTCAGTGACTTTTGGAGATTATATGCAACCTGTTGATAATATTTATTGAAAAAGTTACAAATGTCTATACTATCATCCATATAATTTCCATGTTCATCGATTATCCTAGGGACATTAGTAACTGTATCCTTTTGAGCTGCTCTCCTATTTCTATTAATTACCTCCCAAACAGCAGAGTTAAAATTGGTACTAGTTGTTAATATTTCAGCTGTTTTCTTACACTTAGCTTTCCTCACTTCTTTTGCATAATTTTTCTTTAGACATTTGTATTTGACCTCACTCGGAACATCCCTCACTAATTTAAATTCCTCATGAGCTTCCCTAACAATATTTCTTTGAGTAAGGGATATCTTCAGTTATCCATTCATCTACTTTGTTTAATTTACTTTTCACTTTGACTTTTTTTATCGGACAGCATACACTAATGTGAAATCTTAGAGTATCAATGAATTGCTTATATTTGTAATTTAGGTTACAACTGTTATAAACACTACTCCAATTTTCTTGAAGCAGTTTCTGCTTCAAACAATTTATATTTCCTAGCTCATATTGCTAAATTTCTTTCATAAAAGTTTTTTTTTTCTGCTTGGATTCTGGCCCTGCAACTTAACATCTAAAATTTGATAGTTATGATCTAATAGATCTGAGCTACCTAACCTGACATTACAACCTTCTATATTTGTGAGGATATTATCAATAATTGTCTGTGAAGTTCGAGTTACTCTTGTATATTTGTGGACCTTAATTTCTAAATTATTCATATTAATAATATCTCTAATATCCTCTGTCATTTTATCCTGCCTGGCAAAATCGGTATTGAAATCTCCTACTACTATAACATTTGTGAAACGAGCGGTTGTAATTTCCAAAAGTGTATGGAGCAGCTCACAAAATTTTAGCCAGTCTCCATTTGGTGACCTATAGATACCTAACACTACTACCTCAAATCGATCATCAATTTTTAACCTTAGTCCCGTCACCTCTAAATCCATCTCAACAGAAAATCTCTTAACAAAATCCAGTTCATAAGTTTGGGTATGTTTAGCATTGCTAGTGAATATACATACACCACCACTTCTATGAGCTATTCTACAAAATTCTGATCTCAGTGAATAGCCTGGAATCCTAACTTGATTTATATCCTTTATTTTTAAGCCATGCTCTGTGAAAATAACAATGTCAGGATCCTCCTGTTTAAGAAATACTTCTAATCTGTCAATTTTGTTGCGTAGATACTGAATATTTTGATGATAAATACTAAAAACCTTACCATCTTGTGCTACTCTATCTCTAGCATTTGTAGCTATTTCCCTTTCCCTGTTTTGAGCCAATTTACTAAAAAATCGTTATTTGTTTTTTTGACTGTTTTTAAATCAGAGGATTGCAAACGGCTTTCAATCAGCTCTGCCAATCTATTACAAAAGATTACTTTGCCAGATCGATTTAGATGCAACCCATGATTAGTGAAGTTATGTCTTTTCAGCCTTTCATTTAGAAAACAAATCCCCAGTTGTTTAGAATTCTTATTTTTTAGGCTGTTGATTGTATTATGGATTGATTTGTTTGTCGAATTGATTGCTTCATTTAATTCTGGCCTATCAAACCTATTAGGAATAGTACTTATTATTAAGTTTGTTTTTTTGCTGAGTGGCACAATTTCCTTGATTTTTTCTGTTACTTGAGGAAGATGATTCAAGTTAGGTTCATTTATATTATTTGAGCCACCCAGTACAATTAGATAGTCATTTTCATCAAAGTCTTTAGTTTGTTCCCTAGCTGACTCTACAACTGCATTAATTGATGCACTTGGCTTGAAAAAACATTGGACATCAAATTTATTTTTTAATCTTTTATCAAGGAGATCACTGCAATCACGTCCATGACTGGACGTCAGTAGCAGAACTCTCCCTTTCCTATCTTTATTTCCCTCAGCTATATTTTTGGTTGCTGTCTTCAAAACCTCACTGTACGTTTTATTTCGACCATTTTCAGAGCATTTCCCATCATTTAGGTTAGATTCTATTTTTTGCATTTGGACGGAGGTTCTATCATACATTTAGTATTATCAAATTTAGATTTTAGTTTCTTTATTTCCTCCGACATTAGACTACATTGATTTTTTAGATTTAGTATTTCTTTTTATGGTCTTCATCTTGTAATTTTATAATCAGTTCCAAAGATTTAATTTCTTCTACCATCCCTAACCTTTCTTCCTCAGACGTTTTTAAAGTTACTTCTAATTGGTTTTTTAAATTAGTGTGGCTACTTTGTAGTTGAGCAACTTTTTCGGCTAAAGTAGTTTGAAGAACTGGGGTTTTTGGTTTTGGCGTTTTTGAATTTTGGTTTTGGGAACGCGTAAGTACTCCCGCAATGTTTACATTTCTATTATTAACCTTCGGTGTTTTACTTGAGCTCATCTTCCTATCTAAGAAATTATATTACTTGCAATAATAATAAATGATTTATAAATGATAGGATTTTAATTTGGTTATAATTTTAGTCAAGTAAACTATCTATGTTTATTTTTAAATCTCGAAAACCTAACCTCAAACTAACCTCTAAACGGTGTTTGGCTTTTTAAAATAGAATTAAGAATTAAAATCCAGAACAAAATGATAAAACGTGATCAAGAAACAATTAATAATGAAGTAAACACAAAATTTGTACTTATCCGTGACTATTTATAACATAAAATCTTCCAAAACCCAGGAGCGAAATTATGTAGTACTTTCATTCACAACCTCTCAAGGTCAATCCTCTAATGAAAAATTTTAAACTCAAGGTCCTTATACCATAAGGATTCGACAATAAGAAATTCAATAAAATTCAATTCAAGATGGCGGAAAAAATGACAGATAATTACTAAAAAACCATGTTTTTCACTTTTTTCTCGAAAATGGCTCTAACGATTTTCTTCAAATTTATACCATGGATAGCTATTTATAAGCCCTATTAACTGACATGAGTCTCATTTCTGGGAAAATTCCAGGAGCTCCGTAATATTCTTGAGAAAAATGGCGGATAATAACTAAAAAACCATGTTTTTCACGGTTTTCTTGAAAACGGCTTCAACGATTTTCTTCAAATTTTTTCTATAGTGTATAAATCAAAACTCGGGAAAGATACAGTTTTGGGTTGTGCCTGTTGGTCCTTCCCCAATCATATGGATAGTATATTGTGTTCTGTGTATCAATAAATAAACATGAAATGCTTCCATGATTTTGGACTCCAGAGCGAAGCTCGGTGCCGCCCCGATATTATGAATAAATTGTAGAAATTCATGCTTACTCAACCATATTTCTATCAAGTTTAACTCAATTAGTGAATATGAAATTATCCTGAATTCAACCATATTATTATCACTGAACATAATTATGTCAGAGCTAGATTTAAATACTGTCTAACTGCATTGCTCTCTAACTGCTCTCCATTATGCGGACGTGATTTTATCACTTGCATGATTGACTATTTCCACATATTTTTCATTTATAGCTGTATAGTGTAGGCAAGTAAGGAGATTTTTCAGTATTATTATTTATTTTTTAATATTCAAGTGATGAATTTCCTCTATGTATTATACTTCATTGTTATGTGTCATTATCATTATTTTAGTATTAATAAGTAGTTGGTTATTTTCTTACACTTCCACAAGTTGTTTGTTTATTTTGTTCTTTTCTTGTGGAAATAAATATATTATTATTATTAAATAATTCAGAGTATATTACGCTTCAATTTAATTGAGATTGAGTTTTAGAAGTTGGCTTTCAAGGTTGTTTACTCGCTGAAATGTTTTCATTTTTTATTCGTCTAAATTTGAAATGGAAGTAACTAATATTGGCTGTTAAGAATAAGTGCAAACAATGATAAATATCTGTCGTGATCAAAACAATTTCTTTGAGCATTATCAGAGATGCCATTTTTCAGAGCTGCTCAGCATTTACAGTAAGAGGTTTCAAAGATGCAAGAGATGCATCGAATGTAGCTATGGTTTTGTATTCCATATAAACAACATCAATGCTTCCTATTCATCCAACGCTGACAGATCCAAGTGAATCACACTACAGACTTTGTATCTCTAGGGAGAGGAACGGCATGAACTACTGCGGAAAACTTCGTATCCTGAGTTTCCCGACGTCTCATTTTTCTAAATCCTTGAGGTGCTTTGTTCTGTAAGAGGCGACTTGTACCTTTCAAGGCAAGTTTGCAAGCACCTCTTGCAATGGAAAAACGTACGTGACTTCTGCACTTCTTGCTTTTTTAATTAGAATTACGCTCGTTGCAAATGAAATTAAGTGGAAAGGCGTAAAGGACCTGTGAATCATGTTTATGGAATATAATCACCTATACTCCTGATAGTAAAAGAATTTTTAATAGATATGGAGAATCTACATAGAAGCTGATTCTATGGGAGATGGAACTAGAAGCTTAGTGCCGTTTGCAGAGTCACATTTTAAACTAAATTTCATCTCAAACTGGATTAAATCCATATCAAATCTCGTTTGTTACAATGTGTTTCAATCTGAGTCTAAGCCACCAGCTGATTTAATTTCGTTTAAGCTTTGACTGTGCTAACGGCCCAAGTATTAATTTATGATCAATATCAATGCTACTGGTTATTGATGAGCAGTTCATCAGCATGCTAGTATCATATGCGAATAATGTTGGTAACTTTAACGTAGTGAATGGATTATACTAACTGTATTTTCCCCTCTACAATAGTATGTATGAAACAGAACGGAAAAATGAGAGTGAATTTGATTACGACCATTTCCTATCTCCTATGGGGAATAATTCTAGAAATGATTCGATCCTTAAACTACATCAGGTCCTAGATTAAATACCAGAAGGACGTAGTAGGATGATAATATTATGTTTATTGGATCTTTTTCGATTGGAAACACTTGTATTTGGATTCTAATTTGTCTTTTGTACTCATTTTCCTCACACTCGTTTTATTTTCGTGGTTTATGTATTTCTGCTGTAGGTGATCTGTTGTAGTTCTAGATACATACAAACAAATAATCTTAGTCCAAAAGACTCTAAGTAGAGATATGAACTTGTACTGCTTGGAGTGGTTTGGGGAGTCTCCTGAATTCATAATCACCTAATATCTCTTCTGCTGGCATCCAATTTCCTCTCATAAATAATTTCGTTCTCTTACATGAGAGAAGAGTAAATACATTAAAAAACACCTCGTATTCGCTGAAAAGTGGAGTCATATTTCTGAACAGTGCTGAGCAACCACTATTTTTTTATCTCAACTGAACCTGAACATTATTGCATGTTTCTGGGTCAAGCAGAACTGAAAAAAGTGAATAAATGTGGAGTCATGAATATTCACGAGTTGAAAGCTCATGAACTCCATTGAACCGTGCTCTCAAATCAATTATTCTTTTACATTGAGCATTGTGGAAACGCCAGTCAGTGGATTTGACTTCACTGACTCCACTCATAGTCAGGAAGTGGACTCCACTCAATTGAATGAATACTGATGGGTTGTCAAAAGTGCAATCATATGAAAATTATCAATGTATTGTAATGATAAGAATTCATGTTATTCATAATCCTCAAAACAACTGTTCAAGCAAGGTACTGTACTCTTTACGTAGTTTTCAAGAAAGAGAAAATCTTCAGTTTGTTTTTGTATTGGAAGGCGTACTTTTTCTTGCTGTTCCGTAGGGGGTTTTTTGTGTTGTTTGGTCAGTTTCATCCCAATTCCGAATTAACTTACAATTAAACACTACATCAGGTTTGGTTACTAGAATTATACGTTCAGCAACCAAGATAACATATTATAAGAACTAAAAAAAACATCATGGAATGTTATAGTTATAAGATCACATTATTCTTTTCGGGCGAAGTTTAAGAACATTCACTGAATTCTTCCAACATTACACCCTCATGCAGCAAGCAGAATATGGATGAAAAATGGGGTTGACGATGAGCCAATACGTCAAATACACTGATTCACACGGCAGTTCATCTTACTTCTAGTTATAAACAGAAGGAAAATGAAGTACGTTGTTTATCGTACTAGCAACTAATCGTATAGTAATTAAATTAGTACCAACAATAAGCTACTGGAAATGACAGTATGACAGACACCTCAAACTGTGTGATTTGTTTACTAATAACCTGACACAAAATGTACAGGAGCGTTCATTACATCTCATTGTGGCGCAGTGAACAGTGTACACGATTTCTTCTCACAAGGGTTCATCTTGATCTGAGGATCATCTATATCACAGATACTCTCTCATTCACCTTAGCTCCTCTCTTCATCTCTCTACCACCTATTCTCTCACATCATCACACTATAATATCACTCTTCTACTGTTCCATTACCTATCTTTTCATCTTTTTCTTTTTCTGCCTCTTTTTGTAATTTGTTCTATTTCTGTATCATGTTAAAAACGAAAATTGCACAAAAATCTCACATGTAATCTGAATTCACTCTAATCAAATCATCTCTCCATTTGTTTTCTTCTTCAAATCTTCAACTCTCTCAATCTTCCTCTACATATCACTCTTTCTCTCTCACACATTCTATCATTTCATTCACAATAATATTATATGTACTCTGTTAATTCAATTAAAAATCGCCCTTCATGTTCAGCTCATCGTACTCACTCTTTTTTCTGTCTGCAAATAACATCTTCTCCATCACATTCTCGTTCCCTCCACACTCTTCCTCTCTGGCCTCCACTCTAACCCGATCAATTTATCTACTGTCTTGCTCTTTTCTCTTTGAACTTTTTTCTCTGTTCCACCTCCACACATACTCTTTAACAATCATACAATCATACAATAGCTCTATTACTGTTAATCTCTCTCTTCTCTACTCTCGAATCCTTTTTCTTATCTTCATCAGCCCCTTTCTAAGTCAATCTACCTGATATTGCAAAAGTATTGTATTACAATGGAGAGAGATGAAGGTTGGCCCTTGGTGAGATGTGAGGTTACTAGTAATGTGTGCGTTTGAAAAGGTCTGCTCAGAAACAGCTCAGTAGAATTGTTTCCAGCTAAAGCAAACAAAGCTCAAATTAATTTCGTGATTGCCAAGATCTGTTAGGGATATGCACAGCTTGTTGAAGGCAAGGGCAGGATCTCACTAATACAATTATTACTAGAGAACCACCGAGTAAAGTGGATTGGCCCTCTGGGATAATACACGGTTGTACATGAAACGTGTACATGGGGTTTTGTGAACTGTGGATAGTATAACGATGTACAGACTCTTATGAATCTACAATAATATATGTCTGCGAGTTGAGGAAAGATAGTGTTGGGCTAAGATATTCTTGGATCTGAGTTGAGATAATCAGGAAGCATTTCAAATATCACAGCACAGATTGAAAGAGAAGAATAACTCATGTTGATTTTGTTCTTAATCTGTGATCATAGACTTTTGAATGGGGAAGTTATTTTGGATGTATCAAAACTCAAAGAGAAAAATATAATACGAAATGATCGACATGATCTCCTTCAAATCAACCTGAACTATGTTAGATTAAAGTTGAGAGCATAAGCAAAAGCAATAATGTAGAACAGAATACCGTCTTATTTGGTAAACAATTCATGAACTAATGAACGAACTAATAGCATAAATAATCCATCATTCTTTAGACTGTACTTGATCTTCCAATTTTCTCCAAATAGAACTAGTCATAGATCTGAGAGCATTATTATCACAATATAACTTATTTAGAACTCTATTTTATATGATATGTAAATTTATTCAACTAGACTACGTATTAATTAATTAATGTAGACTTATGAATACTACTTTTGGAGTAGGCTACGTCCATTGAAAAATGACTAATAAAAAACCTTGATAAAATACACAATTGTATTTTGAAAGTATTTAATAATACAGTAGGGATTGAATTGTTCTATCTGAATGTTTTTTCTTCAAGATGATTTGATTTTAGGGCTCTCCACTCTGAATCACCTCAAAAAACTCAAAATCAATCGCTTGAATTGAATTAAAGAAATGAATTGCCCATAATTCACTCGGCATGAAAAGTGATTGGTATTTGACGGATTGATTTTATGAACGTCGAAAGAAAATATTGAATATGAAAAATGCAATGCAGCACACTAATGCGATGAGAGCACTATAGAATTTGTTTTTTCCAGTCTTGCTTTTCTTCAAGCACTCAAATACTCATCAGTTCCAGGATAGCAATGAGTATGAAGCATAAAGATATTTACTCACCCCTTGGGGAATACTATCCAGTTTTGAATGGAATTTCATATTAAATTTCTCACTCAAATGAAAAGCAAACTCTAGAGATTCTATTCACTGGAACTTCATCGAATTCAAACATTGGATTCAACATTACGTCGATGATACTCTCGCCTCCTTTGTAGTCTGAGTTCCTGTTTGCAACGATCTGCGGGAACTAATTGTCACTTTGGCCTTACTCCAAGAATACTTTCCACACCTTCGTGGCGTTTTCCACTTACTAAAAAGCAATTTCTTTTCTTACGGAGTACCGACATCCCACAGTCATTAAAACCAGGAGGTCCTGCCACAATCTTAATGATGTCATCAAGTGTAGGCCTAGGCCTTTCAAAAACTGAAAATGAGATTCCCTGAATGAGGTTCAACGTGATCATCTTTTTCTAATGAGGGAGAAGCATGTTGTCTTCAACAAAAACACCACAAGAGTATTACTTCACTTTGCAAATGGAGGGACTCGACTCCATCACATCAAATACGTGAGGTTATGATTAAAAAAAACATAACTTTGAAATATGATATTCTCAAATATTTTTCTCAACGTTTGGATTTTCACTCAATTATTCTTTCTTGGTTCAGTGGTGTAGAGTGGAAATAACAACCCAAATTTAACATTCGGTCACATTAATGAAAAAGTCGAAAATTCATTTGAGATTGCTGTTTTCGTTCTGGTGAGAATGTGATACGAAATCAAACTATCAATATTATATTCAAGCTTTATTATTTAACATAATAATAATCATGTAGTCGTTTGATTTCGAATTCCACCTATGTACTTTGCACTCAGGAGATGCACTTGCTTTCTCCTTGCTTCATCTGAAAGCTTTATTGTGATGAGATTTCATTGGTCGGACACCTCTAATGTATCGGAGAGAATAAAAAATGTAGAGTTGTGATGGAAGTAATTTTTTGTTGATGTATTAAAGCTATTAGTTCAGTTTTGATTAAGCTGACCGTTCCTCTTTGGTGGATCGGATCTCTTGTTCGTTTAATACATCAGCGAAAAAATTACTTCCATCAAAACTCTATATTTTTTATTCTATCCGATACATTAGAGGTGTCCGACCAATGAAATTTCATCACAATAAAGCTTTCAGATGGAGCAAGGAGAAAGCAAGTGCATCTCCTGAGTGCAAGGTACATAGGTGGAATTCGAAATCAAACGACTACATGATTATAATTATGTCAAAAAATAAAGCTTGAATATAATATTGATAGTTTGATTCCGTATCACATTCTCACCAGAATAAAAACAGCAATCTCAAATGAATTTTCGACTAGAAATGAACCGAGCTATAGCTTTCAAGTTCAATCGATATCACCGATTCAAAGCTCAGGCAGAGATGTTCCGAACTCCGAGCAAACAAATAAAGGCAAAAGGCGAGTCACTCGTTTAGAAAATGGAGCGAAGTCTGATAATCCTAGAGCAGGAGGTCGACCTGGCCGTGGATAAGTATCCCTTCTCGGAGGAGTAAGATCCTCCTTGACTAATCTCGAAGTACGGAGCAACTGAACAAGATGGGCCGGCAGTGCAGGAAGTTATGAATTGTTAATGTGAGACCGGAATTCCCCTACAGGGAAGATTCCCTTTCCCCTTTCTACTCACTCCTTGCCCTGCACCCAGCTAACCGCTTCCACTACTGATATCCCAACTCCTCAATATTAATGAGCCACAACTGTGAAGTCGCGCCCTTATACACTACACTACTTGACCCAGCCGGCAGGCATCGATGAACAAAATGAAAATTATTATCAATATCTTCAAGGGCTGCTTGGGAAATGTTTAGGATTATCTGTTAATCTGAAATTGCTTAGATTTTCATACATGATGGTGAAACAAGTATCACGGTAATTCGAATTCATGGTAGGATACCAATAAAGTTTTTCCAATAGTGGACAGAAGAAATTGAGCTCACCCACAAGGATAGTTGGAAAACTGAAAATCACCAGAAAATATTCAATTTTGGAACAAAAAATGAATTATATCAGAGTTGAGAGGATCGAATAGTTTGTGTAGTATCATTTTGCAATACTGAAGAAAATACGAATAAGGTTAATGTTATTTTTCCAAAAAATCAAGATATTCTTTGATTGGACATGCGTTACACGATAATCATGTTTAAGAGAATCAAAACATAGTTTCCATTTATAAGTGTTTATTAATTACCAACAGTAAATCATTAATAGTTCAAATCTAAGTTCCAATTCTGCAAGTCTCCAACAAAAATAAATTTGAAAGATTATAATGCAATGATAGGATGGGTTGACAAGACCAGACTTCCATACCAAATTGAAAAATATTTCCCAAATTTGGAATGAGAACCTTCGATCTTTGATATTATGACGTGATACTGAACTGTAGTATCAATCCGGGTTCATAACGCAACTCTTGAGTTGAGATAACCTTCACGTATTGCTGATTGCTGACGACTGTGAGCTTGTGGTGTATGCATAGTATTGTTCACAGTAGAACATTGGAGCTGTGCAACATGTGTTCTGAATCCAATATAAGTCGTTGCAAATTTAATAAAGTCTGCAAGCAACCGACAACACGCTTCTACCTCTGCAAGCTCTATCAACTTTATGAATGCTTCAGAGTTGAGCCAGATTAGTCACAGTTGAGCAATGCTCACTCGTTTTTTGTTCTCTTGTTCTTTGTGGCAAAATAAATCCACCCATCATTCGATCAGGATGCTTCTACTGATTACTTGAACTTCGGAATGGATTTGAAATCTGAGTTAGGTTTTCGTTGTAGAAGTCATACAAACTGAGAATATCTCCTGCAATAATATCCTTCTGTTTCCAGTGAGAATTTATCCATGCGGAAGAGCTTAATCGGTTTGAGTTGAGAGCAAATAGAGTCAGTAGTAAGTTCGTTTAAGTATTCTGGTAGGGCTACTCAATATGTAATCATGATTATCAGTATTAATTTATATACTGGTTTTCTTATATTTTCATTGGACTAATAATCGAGGCTGATAGTTCCAGATAGTTGTGATGAAAATGATAGTAATATTGTATCATTCCATGATTGCAGTGGATTGTAAAATTTAGGATTTTGAATGATCTTTGAAAAAAACTTCATGTAGATTTTTTTCAAACATTTCGTCTATAATTCAATAATTGTTCTCTCGACAGATACGATATTTATGAATTTAGTTACATATTGGCCTGAAAACTACTGCGCAGTGAAGCGATAAATACAGGTTCCATGTAAATATTGAGCTGTACATTCCCGCTGGGAGGCGAAGAAATTTAAGTGATCATTGCAACATAAGCGATCGAATCCCATAGGTACAGTAACATACAACAACATCATTTTCCGTTTTCCGTAATTTGTGGATGAGTGCGCTTCTAAGTAGAGCTCATACACTTATCATTATACTTGCGGGATCTATAGATGATTTATTGCCTTTTGATAACAAGTTGCGGTATATTTCTTCCCTATCAATACTCTATACTAAGAGAGCATTTCTTGAGGTCTTACTACCGCCTATAATAAAAATTTCCAATTATAAATAACATTTTTTCATATATTAGTATATTTATAGCAAATAAGAGAATTTAAGAACTATTTATTATCATTCAGCACCCGGCGCATTTCAAAAATTTTAAATAAATCATCGATTAGAAAGTAATCAGTGTATCGAACCCTGCTCTCTTTGCAGAGCTCAATTCAAAGAAAAACGGATAGAATTGATCGATTTGAATAACAAGCTATTGGAAGCGAATTTGATTGGTACACAATTTATTCCTGCAATTTACATCCCAATTACTGTATCTGACTGTAACAGAGCAACACTTCTCTTTCGGAAGTCGGTACATTAACATAATGCTCATACTGGCATTTGTCTTTCGGAATGGATTCCACTTGGCACCTCAATCATTAGTTGGTGATATTGAAAAGGTATAACATGTCCAGAGTATGATAGTATATTATTGAATTCGATTTGAATTCAATTCAATCCCTTACAGATGGGAATAACATTTAAGCATTTAATTATGATTCTCGTTTAATAATAATAATTATTCAATCATCTATTCCATTATCATCATCGTCGTCTCGGACTAGACTTTTCAAGCCTGTTCCGGCGTCCATCTCTTCCTCGTTCTACCAATACTTCTTCAATCCTTTATTTCGAAAGTAGAAACAATTTCAAAAAAAAAAAAAACAGAATACATTTAATGGAAAATATTTCCATTATACAAGTAAATAACGAATACCTGCGTTGATAATCAAAGCGAAACTTGGCAGTGCTTTATCATAGCAGAGTTTGTAATGAATTAAGCAACTTATAAATGAATATTGCAGATATTGCAGCTCCAAAATGAGTGTTGTTGAAAAGGGAGTGTGTCAGCATCGGAGATCGTGATGGTCACTAAATTATATTTATAATGGCTCATTTGAATTTGGATGTTCT
The DNA here is from genome assembly GCF_014356525.2 of Nilaparvata lugens. Classification (NCBI taxonomy): domain Eukaryota; kingdom Metazoa; phylum Arthropoda; class Insecta; order Hemiptera; family Delphacidae; genus Nilaparvata; species Nilaparvata lugens. The sequence goes on along the minus strand of NC_052511.1, from coordinate 25,790,932 downwards.
TTTATGTCAGAATTCAAAAGTTATATTACATTAACATTATTATGCAGCTTCAATTCAAAGCCTTCCACTCAATAATCTAAGAATCCCTATCTATTGATATAAATGGTCCACAGACATTTGTGTAAACGTGCCCCGACAAAGAATAACAGAATAACCCAAATTTTTGGAGCCGAAATTGGGTTGGTAGGGTTAGTATCCGTCTGGATAGAGTTGTACAAAAGTGAGTTACCTCTTTTCTCTTTTTCAGTGTGATGAGAGTTGTGATAGGGTCGATTTGGGTGGCGAATGGCTGTTCGTGTTCTGTGTCGCCCTAACAGAGTCTGAGTGGGATCCGAACGAGTGAGCTATAAACTAATTGAACCGTTTCGCTCCTTTGTATCACGTGATATGGTGCTCTACTCGAACTTCACGGTGCAGTGAACACCGTTTCAAGCTGGACGGCTTCTCACTCACTCACGCTCTCTCGAGTTCACCTCTTCTCTCTCACTCGATCATCACACACCGCCCACCTAGAGCACTACCACAATGGCGGCCCTATATAGCCAATTTACAATCAACCAACTGCTCTGAAATTCACTTGCAATTCTCTTGACGCACTCTGGGTCAAGTGCAAGCAAAAGCAATTCATCCATACGACTAGTGTTATTTGTAGATAGTGAACACAAAGTGGACGCAAATTGGTTGAGTCATGCATGGTCATCTCATCCACAAACGAGAAACTAGAGATGGCCATAAACCATCCCGTTACAGAATCTATTTCAATACGTTTGTATTCCAACTTCCATCAATTATTCTTTTCTCCTCTTCTATTGCTTCTACACACCATTATTTCCTTTCCTTATAAATCTTCTCCTTTTCAATGTTATTCTGTTCGTCTCATTATTTTTAATGTAATTTCTCATTAGAATTGAAATCCAGCAATCTGATTTGACGTGTGGCTGAAGTGAACACAAATATATTTAGACCTAGAAGTACTTGAATTTACAGAGCTATTATCTCGTTTTTCCGGGTAAGAAAACTTTATCTGCGCAGTACACATGGTGCCATATCTAGAGCCTCAATTAACTAATTTCATAGTTCGATACAAGTAAGTATTTGATTTTCACTGTAGAATTAAATTGAGAAGTGTATAACATTTTCTGATTCCAATTCTGAAATATGGGCTACTAACAATAATTGTTGATGAGATTGGCTATCTCAATTCATGTACTTTTGCAAAATCAGCGAAAGCCTACAAATCAATTTATTATTCTTTTCTCCAATCGACGAACTATCAATTAATTATTGAGGCTTTTCAAACTATTATCTTCCAAACTTGTACTTTTTCCCTTTCTGTATGTTCCATTGTCAAATCATTCTCACTAATTATATTGATTGTAATGTTCAAGAACTTTCAAATTGATGTTTGAGAGCAAGATTACCAAGGCACAATTGTACGCGAGTTGAATTTCTGGCGTGATGGTTATCTCGATTCTCATGTTGACCACGAAATTGTTCCCAGCGAGCAAGGGAAGAAGGAAGTGAGCGTATTCTCTAAGCAAGTTATAATACATCCATAAACGTCCTGTTCACATAAAAACCTGGAACATTGAAGGCAAAATTCGGGTCAGTGTGAGTAACCACGAAAAACCACTCCGGGGCTGTAAAACTTTCTAAGTAAGTAATATTATATCCACTTCCCTGCTATTGAGACAAGTATGTCAGAACAATATTTTCCGTCCCATGTGAGAGCATCTTCCCGTGCAATGAAGAAGAAAGTCAGGTAGCATGGCGCGGGAGCGATTTTAATATAATTTTAGGCCAAGGCCTCGGATAGACATGGTGAGACGACGTACTTTTCAAGAGTTATGGGCTTGGTGAATCTCATTTTGCAGGTTTGCAGGCGGCACCACGAGTGGGATTCTTCCATAGACGAGGAATTCAATGGGGATTGCACGCCCCAGTTGGGTTCCCCACACAATTGGCTATCATCCCATAACAAGCAAATAGCACATGAGCAAGTTCACCGAAGCATCATAGATAATAAATTAATATGTGACAACCATTTTATATTCACTGGATGACACAAGAATTCAAAGGACTGAGTACCCCAATTTTAAGAGAGTGATGAAGAGGAGGGGTGGATGATTCATTCGTTTTGGAAAAGGGTAGAAATGATATTCGCCGTTTTGCAGGAACGACTAAAAGTAGTGGAAATGATGGTAATAGATCATTTTTTGAAAATGTGAAATAACGTGTTACCTTTCATAAAACACTTCACTCACATGGGTTACTCTTCAACAAATTGATAAAAATCTTGCAGTACCCTTTATTTTTTAAAAACGTTAACTTGAAAATGACCCAAGTTAGGGTCGAAATTAGTTGAACTATTTTAAAGTTTTTAAAAAATAAAGGATAAAGGGTACTACAAGATTTTTATATTATTTTTATTAATTTGTTACCTTTTTTATTACGATGAAATGTTTGCGAAGTGTAATGATCTATTAAATCAAGAAAAATAATAATTATGGAACGCAGGTGTAACGCAGTGGGTTTGAAGCAACTGTGTATGAAAAATGAAGAAAAGGAGACTCAACAGAAAAAACAAATATTGATATTATTAATTATATGATAATGTACCATGGAATATAGTAGGAGAATTTTGAAGAAAGCGTGAAGTGATGTATACAAAGTAATATACTTTTTTCGTAAAGTGCGATAAACAAAAAATGTATAGTGAAACTCCTTTATCGTAGAGTTTAGGAAAGAAAATTCCTGGAAAATGGATAATTTCAAGAATAGGATTCCAAGACAAGTCTATGATGTTTGACTCACTCAATAAAACTATCACAATACTATGTATTCAACATTGAACAAGGTGGAGCACATGCTTATCATTTTCAGCCGATGTGTCTTCGAATGTGGTGGAGCATGTGAGTTTAGAGGTGTGGTGTGGAGTTTAGAGGTGTGGTGTGGAGTAGAGTAATAATAAGAGTAATAGAGTAAGTAGAGTAATAGCTGGTGTAGAGTTTAGAATGATCAAGAGCCGGTTTCCGAGCTCGGGATTTAGCTAAGTTCTAGACTTTCAACAGCTGGAGTCAGAAAATTGGCTTTCCGAAACGGGACCTAGTCGCAGTTCACGTTTAAATTAAATAACGAAAAACTAGAGAATTGAACACCAAATGAAATAGAGAGAAAATAGTGTAAAGTATCAGCTATTTAGAATTATTTAGGACTATTTCATTCCGTTGAGGAAAATCGTTTCCAATTATAGAAATGAGAGAATGAAGATTATCATAAAAACTGCTACTACGCCCCGTTTCGGAAGGCCAATTTTCTGACTCTAGCTGTTTTTTGAACTTAGCTGAATCCCGAGCTTGGAAACCGGCCCTTAAACTCGAGTTCTTGATATTCATATATTAAGAATAAGAAGCTGCATCTGCTACAGTTGTTCAAATATGTAAATTGGATCCATTCAAGAATATAGGTAGTGATAAATTGAAATAAAATTGAAAATCTGATAGATAGTCCTTTGAATACTACAGAAAAAAATATATCGGGCCCGTCCGGGATTTGAACCCGGGACCTCCTGCACCCAAAGCAGGAATCATACCCCTAGACCAACGGGCCTTGTTGGATGTGAAACATTCGTGTTTTCAGTTAACATTGTTGTTATTTGAATAGAGTAACACGTCACGTCAAGGCTAAAAGTGAAAGCAATATTACAGTGCTGTTGAGCAGGGAGTTGAGGCGATCACAGCTAGAGGACGCTAACGTTCTATTTCAATAATAATTATTATTATAGTAGAAGTAGCTGTTGAAAAAACTTCTCATACCGTTGGTAACTGTATAGTCATTGTATGCTTGAAGGCAATTCATTGAATCATGGCTTTATTGAGCTTATTGATAAATTATTTTCCTATAATTACATTGTCTGTCTCAAGTACGGTAATTAAATGTACATCTAGGCCTATGTACAGTATTATCAGTGGTACGTTAAAGACAGTGAAAGATGAAGAATAAACATAGAGGGTTCTTTGCATTAACATTTTAGAACAGTATGATAGTGGATAAACCAATATTTCACTTAAGAGATTGTTTAATCTATTGAAGGATTATACAAAAATATATCTTTCAGACCGCTCAGTCAAGAATGGCAACTTTCTTCAGCTGAAAGTACAATCGATGATGGCAAAGAATAAGATCGAACAAGGATAACAGGATCTTAAGAGAAGCAATAGGAGGAAGATAACCAGAAATGGAAAAAAGGAGGAGCATGATAGATGGAAATAGAGTACTGCACTGTTGCAAACATAATTTCAACTGATCGGAACTGGAAATGACATCTGAAAAATGAAAACAATGCACCTATTTTCTCTAATAACACTAGCTACATTTCAAGTTCACCAAACATAAACATTGCTTCTCGGTTCCATATAACTCGAATTAAACCATGAGAAATCTAAAAAGTTGTCCGAACATGAAATTGGAATAGAAAGGCGACGCAGCGAATTTTCCGCTTGTTTTTCAAGCTCACAATGTGCTTTGCAACTCTACGGGGATCAAGTTCTGTAATTCGAGATGACAGGAAGCCTGCTTACGTCAGCAAAACGGTGAAGGAAAGTTGAAACAGAATAAAAATATCCTGTTCTTGGAAGAAGAAGCTTTCCACTCGAATAGCCAGAAGCGGATATTCCGATTTTCCTGCAGCTTAAAAAAACAACAGAATAATAATATCCTCTTTTCCCCCTGAACCACTCAAAACAACTTCCACTTCCACAGTTTCTCATCTCTGCTTTCACAATTCACTAATTGAGGAAAATCGGGCAAACAATAACTTTTCCAGGTAGTGAGCACAAATACTTCTGAAGATGATCGGACGAATCTCCTCCTTGCAACAAAACTTCTCAAACAACTGATAATGTGACCTTCAAAAACTTTTCCATCAAAGATTACAATAGTTTCTTCTGCTAAATCTTTTCCAAGAATTAAGATGGGAATCGCCGACTTTCAACTCTTACATTGAATTTTTTATTACCTCTAACAAGTTCATGCATATTTAACAAGTCGACCTGAGAAAGCATTTAGTTGGATAGCAGTAGATAAACTTTACTCCTAACCAGCACGATTCCATTTCAAGAAATGATCCTGATATGGCTTTTGAGATTTTTTATCAAGTTTAGAACTCACAAGAGCAAAAAAATCAAGTCACTCATTTCATTGAATATAGAATCACCGTAAGTCATCACCTCATTAGCAATAATTGAAATTCCCGATATTTCTCTGTCTATCCACTCTTGAGACGGCCTATCTAATTATAGATTTGTATGCCATAGACTAAGGATCAGGAGTTTTAAGAAAACATCATCTTCTTTTTAGAACCATTGAGTAATTAAATGTAACACTTCGGATACCACATACACTTACCTCATTTTTGCTTTTACCAATCAACTTGAAAAATGATTACGATTATTGATGTATTCAGCATTTCTCAACTCAAGTCACCTGTTTCATTTACTGTTTGTAGTGTGATGATTTGATCCAATGGTGCAGTCAAAGAAAGATTATAGAGGGAAATGTTTGGAAGACAATTTTTGACCCCACAGTTCCTTTTAGGGTAGTGAGGAGGTAAACATATCAAAAGTCCCCACCCCTCCCCACTGTGCTAAGGGGGTGGAGGTGTTTCAAAGGTACCATTTTTTGGTTTCTCGCATATAACTCGTAAAATATGTATCTTACAGACATTATTGTTATATACAAAATTGAAGCTCACATAATTTCCTACAATATTTATATCTCAACTTTTCCTATATCTTTTCTAGTTTTCGAGATATCTGCTCTTGAAGGTGTGACATTCCTATTGTGTGACTAGTCCTATAATTGTGAGATACTTTGAATTAATTGTTCAAATAATAATAGAAAAACGTTTGAACAACCAACTCGTTGATACGTACCAGATTAACAATAATTCAGTGCAGTATCCATCAGTGAGTTTCCATCGAGCTACAGTGAGATTCATTTATAATGTCATCATTGGTCTGATGGGAACCAACATATTAAAGGAATGCTGAAAATTCAAAAAATCTCACTATTATTCTCATTTATCAAAATTCTAGTAGTTCTATTTCTAAGTCATGAGTTTTTGAGGTGGGAATCTGGGATATGGAAACAATTCTCTTGCATTTTAAACGTACATAACATTGAAGAAGCAAACATTTGACTATAGAAATATGAATACTTCATAACTGCAAACTTTGTGAAGACGTAGACCTTTGCCCCACTGGTTGGGTGACATTATATGAAATGGTGCTTTTGATATTTGCAAGAGCAGTTGCTAAAGTCCCTATTTTGCGAATAAATTCACAAAATATTAAGGCCATCCGGCTCGCAAAATTGCTGGGTTCAAACCACAGCTCTAGCTCAGTGGTAGATACATGAATTTTCCAAATATAATTAATCACCACAGGGTTCAATGACTGGTGATTATAGAAGTAATATATAATTAAATATTATATAATATATAATTATAAAAGTAATAAATAATTCTTACCGCTGCTTCCGTGAAGTTCTTGAAGAATACTAATAAGGAAATCAGAAAGATGGTTGATGACTGATTATCAGTAACCATGTATACAATAGAGAATGATGAAGACCAACTATAGTTTTTTCTAGTTGATTTTTAAAACGCTTGTCATGAATACAGGTATTCACCAATTTATCCTTCTGAAATTCCTTAGAACTTACAACGCCAGTTCTTGAAGCTCTCTGGATCCTTATATGATATAACTGGAACCTTATTATTATAATTACCAATGTATTTTTTCTGGCGGACCAGTATCACTATCATCAAAGGATGATGAATACTGAGTGCTCTTAATAAGATCGATATTAATTGATTTAATAATTTTATATGCTGCAGACGAATATTTCTTGGTACCAAGACAGCTCAAACTGTATATCACGAGATGAATTAGGATAAAATAAATTTCTATGATTTGTATGCTGATATAAAACACAACCCATAAAACAATATATATAAAATTTTCCTATATCCATAATTCAAATAAATCTTCAAATAAATTCTTTTCTAATATTCGAATAATTATCACAAGGTTTAATAGCATTCACAATTGTGAGCTTTAAAATTTATAAATATATTATACTTAATACTGATGCTTGGACTTCCAGTCAATTCAGAATTCTACAATTTAAAACCTGTTCGGTCTATAGATTTGATATGACATACTTTGATCAATTAGCAAATAATAATTAATAAAATTGATATTTATAAAATAAAATCTCAGGGTTTTTAATGAGTTCGTGCCGTGCATGGAAGTAAGCTTCCTACATATATCAAATAAATTCATAAAATGTCCTTATAAACTATATGATAGCACTTAACACGTTGCTAAATTTCCTTGTCTCAAGTTAATTTATATAGCGCTTTGACTAATTCTCCAACTCTGAACAGAAAGGCCTTATAACGAGCTCGTTTGATCTACCACTCACATTAATGATGTTCTTGACGGTCTCGTAGAATGAATTAATTATTTCCAATTATTAATTATGCAGGTCCCTTTCGTCTCCGCTGGGCTCGCGCATGGTCCAGGTTTCTTATAGATTTCTTTCCGAATTAAAGATATATTTATGGGAATTGATTACAATTACGAACTCTTCAACAACACTGAGTTCACAGATAAATTAACATTAATCACAAATAGTTTACATTTGGCTTGATAACTTTAAAATTTAAAGGAAGAAAGAACCCTGAACTCCATGTGCATCCTCTCAGAACGAGATCACAAGCCAGAAGAAAGTGGTTTCCAGAAAAAATTTATCTCTTCCTTGAACGATTTTTAAGCTTCTTTTTGATTGGCTTTTAATTTAGCAAACTCAATACAATTGGTTGCTTCAGAATCAGGGCTTCTTCAACTTTATAATAGAAAAAATAAATAAAAGTTTTTATATAAATAGATGGAGTGATTGTCTTAAACTATTTTGATAAATAAATCGTGATATACGATGTTAACATGTAGTATACATTTAATTTTTTATATGAGTTTTGTATACTCTTGATTTTCGTGCTTTTTAGATTGTAATAAATATTTTATACAGCAATAATAATTGTCCGTATTTCTATACATAAACCTTCCTTAATATATATAATTCATCTTTTGTGAGTAAACTTCATAATTCAACCTATACTGGTTGATCGAACAATCAGCTGATTCGCTAGGTATTGAATCAAATAACTATCAATTTATTCTAGATCGATTGATTCATTTAAAAGTGTGAATAAACAATTCTAACCTCAATGTACATGCAAACTTTTATTTTTTATAATCTGCCAATGATAAATAAGCCGCTTTATAATTTTTAATTCTGCCAATGGATTCTTATTAGTTGTTGAATCACAGTTATACTTGTTTTTTCTTATCATTTTAGATAATACGATTATTCTTTATCGCTAACAATATTCGATTTTATTTGAGTGGTTCTTTGACTAGGTTATCTTTCTTTTCCATTTTATAATTCTATTAAAATTCACTAGTTCATTTCAAAATATTTTGTGGTGCTAAAATACCACGTGAAAACTTCCATTTCCCCATTAAACTGCAATAATATTAAAATGACATGACATTGTATATCTCTTGACAAGTACCTAGAATTTTATTTCCTTCAGACAGCTATAAAACAGTGTTATTAGACAAGAGTGCAAGTAGTAAGTACTGTGGTAATGATAACAAGATTTACATCCAAACATTGAAATGACGAGGCTATAACTGAGTAAATAGCACTAGCTCTCTAATAAGGAAGTTGTTCTCCTGTTTAATTTGCTCACCTCATTCCTTGTTCTTTCTTGGTACCTCACAGTTTTCTTGGAACAAAATTCATATTTCTTCAGTTTTCCAGCCATTGTTCGCGAGAGCCAAGTTTTGGCTCTTCAAATGGAGAACAGACTTCGCGCTCTATTCATGCATTCGCCTTTTCATCGCTGCTGCACCACCACCCACTCATATTTTTATTCTTCCTCACTCTAGTCTTTCCCTTTTCCAATGTTTTTTCCTCACAATTAACGCGTCTCTCTCCGCAGTTTGCCACTTCAACTTCTTGCTTCGCTCAAGTTTGTCAACAATTAATCAAAAGTCACATCTTTTGTCTACTCTCATCGGCTATATTTTTTGTTCAGAATATTCACGGTTGTCTCTTTATTAGAGTCAGTGGTGGATATCAGAATTTCTTTCTAGAGAGGCGACTAATAAATGAGACCTCTTCATTCCTAGGAAGAGTTCTATTCAATTTAATTTGAAGTTGGAAAGTCTTGGTACTGGAAGCATGCAAGTTGGGATCTAACTTTTATCATAGGATGCAATACCAACCATCGCTTTCATTTTTAAGATCTATTGATTGATAAGACTTTGATTCGATGAAGATGATGACAGAATCATAGTTCAAATCCCAGTTATAGATCTCAAATCGCTAGTCTTGCTTGCTTTAGTAGATAATTAGCAATTAGGTATTGAAATGGAATGTCAATTAATCATTCGACAGTTATACGGCGTGAACATGTATTCTGGCATAATAGACTATTCTGAACGCTTGTATTTATACTAATAATATATAAACTGAATACCTTTATCATGAGTTTAATATTATCAGAAGAGAGTTACATGATCGCCCAAAAGAAAATAAGCCTCCTATCGTCACAAGTTGTCTTTACATGTACAGAAAAACATAACGTTTCAATTTAAAACAACTTTATGAGATTTATGACACCATATTGAACGAGTAATAACAATTGGATCAGAAGAAGAGATCAATATAGTAGAAATGGTAATATTGGTATAGAATATTAGTAGTATGTAGTTGTATTAGTAATTAATTAGCGAGCATGAAGTAATAAAATAATGTATGAATGAAAGAATGGATGATGATAACAGGAGGGCAATAATATTATTATTGTAATTATAGACTCAAAGAAATATATATATGAATACAGATACATATAAAAGTGATGTATTCATTGTCAAAATCGTTAATAAGTAAATTAATTATTTTCCCTACAACAAATTTGAATTAGTGTAATTGAATATGATTTAAATGAGAAGCTAACGTGTGTACATGTAATCAATAATTGCTATGCTATACAAATTCTGTAAAATTACACCTGTATTTATTGAATTCATCTCAATAAATAATAAAATATAACTTAATAATAAGATTGCAATTTTCTAGAACAGGTATAAATACTGTAATTTATTATCATATTTTTTAAGAGGAGCCTTTAATTTTAATCATTTAGAAGTTTAATATAGGCTACCTAAAACAAGTATATATTTTCACAATTGTTGCCTGTCAGAGCACATGGCATTTTACCACGTGGCGACTCTAGGGCAGTAAGGGTAGGCATGGTGAGGATGGCTCATAAATAAGGTAACAACTTGTGCTAGCTCTCTCAGTTCTCAGTAGTGCGTTCTGAGTGGAATTTTGAGTGTGAAGTGTCAAGTGTACCTGAACTCCAGACTTCAGAGGATTATAGAGCCCTGACTGAAAAAGTTCAGAAAGGTTTTGTGAGTTATTTATTTCACATCAATCCATATATTCTGATTATTAATATCTTATCCCACCAGCCTTTCAAGAAATCTCTAGTAGCCCACAAAGTTCTAAATTAAATATTTTTCAAATGAAATTTTGTCATGAACTCCGGTAACTTTCATTCAACATTTTGTTTTAATAACTACTTATTTTCCTCTGTAATCTTTTATTCATATATTTTTATTATTTTTTTTTGGCTCCTCTCACATAACATTGTGAACTTTATCATTCCAGATTTTATCTTCTAATTCATTTATTTAAAATATTATTTCAAATAGTTTGTTTAACCTTTGCTTCAAATTTTAAATTTTCTTTTTCTCAATAAATTTCCATTGTTATTCTACTTGGCCTTTCTCTTGTATCTACCTTACTCATAACCCTGTCGAGTTTCATTATCTCATTTCATTTCCATCAATCTTAGAGGGATTGATTGGCGCCGGGCATAATCCCAAGAAAATAGAGAAGAGAATTAAGATCTCTCTCTCTCTCTCTATTGTAAAATTACTTGGAAGTTCAATGCTGGGAGAATCACAAAACAACTTGACTTCAAACCCAGTGTCCTCATTTGAAATTGCTCTGCGATGTTTTCAAAGGTAACGACATGAAATTCAATTACCTTTATTACAGAGAATTTTTTCTTCTTCTATCCATGATCCATGATCTTCAATCATCTATCCTACACAGTACAACAGTTTTTCAATTCAAATCTCATTAGCTGATTCAAAAAGTAGTGAATTAATCCAAATAGATACTGAACTTTTTGGGACGAATAGTGTTTTTAGAGACGATAAATTCAATGACGACTAGTATTTGATGTGTACTCTTTTGTTGAGCGAAGTGAGGTCTACGATTCAAGTCGACGTCTTTGCATTTCTCTTCATGTTTATATATATATAAATTTGCAAAAAGTTAAGGCCGTCTGGCTCGCAAATATGCTGGGTTCAGACCATAGCTCTAGCTCAGAAGTAGATGCATGAATATTCCAAATATAATGAATCACCATAGGGTTCAATAACTGGTGATCAATAATTCTTACCGCTGCTTACGTGAAGATATTGAAGAATACCAATAAGGAAGTCAAAAAGACAGTTAGCGACTGATTATCAGTAACCATATATTCAATCGAGAATAATGAAAATCAACTATGGTTTTTCTAGTTGATCCTTAAAACGCTCGTCATGAATACAGGTATGCACTAATTTATCCTTTCGAAATTCCTTAAGACTTACAACGCCAGTTCTTGAAGTTCTCTGGATCCTTATATGATATATTGTAGACTTATTAATGTGAATATCAGTAAGATTTTGCTGGCTGAATAGTATTACATCATCAAAGGATGATAAATAATAAGTGCTCTGAATAAGATCAATATTAATTAATTCACTAATTATATATGCTGCAGAACAAGAATGTTTGATACCAAGACAGCTCAAACTGTATATCACGAGATGAATTAGGAAAATAATAAAAACTTCTAAGATCTTGTATGCTGACATAAAACACAAAATATATTCCCATAGAATAACATAGATAAAAATATTTCTTGATAAATATAATTTTCTTCAAATAAATAAATTCTCTAATATTTTATTGATTATCACAGGATTTATTAGCATTCACAATATTGTGAGCTATGAAATATTTACTTTATTAATACTGATATATGGACTTCAAGTCGGTTCAGAATTTAACAATTTGGAACCTGTTCAGTCTATAGATTTAATAGAACATACTTTGATCAATGACTAATAATTAATAAAAATAATAAATTTAAATCTCAGTGTATGTGGGTTCGTGCCATGCATGGAAATAAGCTTCCTACATAATTATATCAAATGAATTCATAAAAAGAGTTCTTATAAAATATATGATAGTGTTTGACACGTTGCAAATTTCTTAAACTTGAATAAAAATTTATATAGTGCTTTGACTAATTCCCCAATTCACTGGTAAATGCCTGCTAATGAGCTCATTAGAATAACTAGCACACTCACTATAATGATGTTCTGAAGTTCTTGTAGAATAATTAATCATCTCCAATAATTGATTAGCCGGATCCTCTCGTCTCTGCAGGGCTCATGTATGGTCCAGATTACATACAAGTTTCTATCAGTATTAAATATATATTTACGGGAATAAATTACAGTTGAGAACTCTTTAACAAACACTGAGTTCATAAACAATCAAACATTGAATACATATACTTGATATTTAAAAAAAGCGATTGGCTTGATATTTTTAAAAGATTAATTGGAAGAAGACCCTATCCTCCATGTGCTGCCGCATAGGTCGAGATCACAAGCCAGAGAGAAGCAGTTCTCAGAAAAATCTCATCTCTTCCTTTAACAATTTGTAAGCCTTCGTCTGATTGGCTTTCTAATTTTAGTAGAACATGATGTAATTGGTTACTTAAGATTCAGGGTTTCTTCAACTTTGTTGAACAAAGATAAATAAAAATTCATATATAACTAGCTTAGATAATAGCCTGTGAACATTCCAATAAATAAATCTCAATATATGAGGCTATAATGCGGTATACATTCAATTTTTTATGTGAGCTTTGTATACTCTTAGTTTTTCATACTTTTTTAGATTTCAATAAATATCTGAGTAACATAATAATCGTTGTTTTCTTATTACATAAACCTTCCCTAACATATAGTATATAAATTTTATGAGTAAAAGTATAATTTAATTCATAATAGTTGATTGAGCAATCAGCTGATTTGTTCGATATCAATTCAATAAATTGTCGATTGATCCAAGATCAATTATTGATGTATTAAATCAAAACAAAGGATTCTAACCTCAAATTGTACAAGCAATCTTTTTTTTATAATCTGCCAATAATAAACGAGCCGCTTTATAATTTTATTCCTGCCAAAGAATTCTCATTACAGCATAATTATAATTTTGCATGGTTCTCTTATCGCTTTATAGATAACATGTGTACTCTTTATCATAAATAATATTCGATTTTATTTGAGTGATACCTTGACTAGGTTATCTATTCCTTCGATTTCACAACTCTACTAAAGCTTAGTTATTTACTTCAAAATTATTTTATGGTGCCAAGACACGACGTCATAATATATATGTTTACGTTTATGTTCCGCATTCACGGTGGAATGCGGCAATAGATTTTCATGAAATTTAACAGGTATCTGACATTTGACATCTTTGAATTTCGCGTCGACGTATATATACGCTATGGTGTTTTGTAATTTTGCATTTTCAGGATAATACAAAAGGAAAAATAGTCTCCTTCGAAAGCCAATATTACCGTAAAAATCAGACTGTAGAATTATTCGTCATTATCAGCAGTCGAGTGGATTATAAATCGCATGCAATGACGCATGCAATTAATATCTAAATGTAACTCAATGAAAAATCAGCTGTCGTGAGGACTATTAATTGCAAGCGATGAGGCATGCAATTGATAACACGAAGTAGCATATTATTTTCTCCCGCCTTTTTTCTGCTTTCAACTCGATAAGCTTCTGATTTTTAATCACATTACTATTGCTATCTAGTCTTGAGACTAATGAGCAAATTTTATCAAACCTAATTTACTAATTGTATATAATATGGACTACAGTGAAACTCTCTTTAGAATTTCTTACTGCTACCTACTAATAATTATTATGTACATCTATTAACTGTACTACTTAAGCTAGATTTCACTCAATCACTGCTCTGCTTTTTCACTAGACACCACTTTCACTGCACACCAATTCAAATGGTTTCCTTCTTTTCAGTCTCCGCACCAACCCTCCGTTGTCTAGCAGCTGGATTGCTTCGACGTTCGTGTGTTGGTGGAGCCGTTCTTCATGACTTTCTGCATACCTTTGAATCTCACAGGATACCATGTTGACTCCCAGGTCCCTATGGATGTCGCTGTTCCGCACATACCAGGGAGCATCAACGATGTTTCGGAGCACCTTGTTCTGGAATCTTTGTATGATGGTGACGTTGCTCTGTTTGGTGCAGCCCCATAGTTGTATTCCATAGGTCCAAAGAGGTTTGAAGATCTGCTTGTAGAGGAGCAATTTGTTTGGTATTGAAAGTGATGAATTTCTTCCAATAAGCCAGTAGAATTTCTTGTATTTTATGTTCAGTTCTTCTTTTTTCTTTTTGACATGCTCTTTCCAGCGAAGCTTAGCATCAAGAGTCATACCTAGGTATTTAGCTTGATTTTCATGTGGTATATTAATTCCATTGATGTTGATTGGAAGGTACACAGCTCTCTTGTTGGTGAAGTTAACATGAATCGACTTTTCCTCATTGAGCTTCATTCTCCACTTTTTGGTCCAGTCTTGTATCTTGTTGACAGATCTCTGAAGCTTCGCTGTTGCAATACCAACATCACTGTCTACTGCTAGTAGGGCGGTGTCATCTGCGAACGTGGCTGTGGTATTCTCCTCCAAATTAGGGATATCACTAGTGAAGAGAAGATAAAGGACTGGTCCTAAAACACTTCCTTGCGGAACTCCTGCTTTTATCTCTCTTAGATCAGAATATGAATCTTCATATTTGACTCTAAAGTACCTTCCTGTCAAATATGATTGCAATATTTCTGTAAATTGCTTAGGAAGCATTTTCTTCAGTTTATAAAGAAGTCCCTCATGCCATACTTTGTCAAAAGCTTGCCCTATGTCGAGAAAAACTGCTGAACAAACCTTTTTTTCTTCCAAGCTCTTCTCTATTATATTAACTATCCTATGTACTTGATCAATTGTGGAGTGTTTTTTTCTGAAACCAAATTGATGATTAGGAATTAATTGCTTTCTCTCAATTATTGGCTTGAGTCTACTCAACAATATCCTCTCAAACAACTTTGATAACACAGGTAACAATGAAATTGGTCTGTATGAAGCTACTTCATGTGGTTCTTTTCCTGGCTTGAGTAACATTATAACTTCAGCTACTTTCCAGACTCCTGGTACAAATCTGAGTCTGAATGAAGCATTCAGGATGTTTGTTAGCTTGATGAGTGCTTTCCTTGGTAGATGCTTCAGGACTAAGCCAGTTATCAGGTCAAATCCTGGAGTTTTCTTAGCATTCATAAGTTTTATTTCCTTTCTCACTTCTTCTACTGAGACATTCATTAGTTCTTGATTTTCCTGCATGATGTTACCTTCAATTTCTAGATCTTCTTGAGCTGCAACGTTTGGCTGGAAGACATTCACAAGATGATCAGCAAATGCCTGTGCCTTTTCTTCATTATTCTTGGCCCATTGTCTATTCAGTTTCCTAATAGGGGGAACTTGTTGGATGGGTGTTTTTATTTTCTTAGAAGCCTTCCATAGTGAGTAATCAGTGTTGCCTTGTCCTGTCAAATTACTCAAGTAACTGTAGATTGATTCATTTTTAATAAACTGTATCTCTCTTTTCAGTTCCTGTGTGAGAGTATTCAGTAATCTTTTATCTTGAGGAGAACGTGAATGCTGCCACCTCCTTCTAGCTCTTCTTTTCTCTGCAATCATTTCTCTTATTTCCAATGGATAATTATTTTCTACTGTTCTTCGTTTCCTAGTCTGCGGAGTATTACACCAGGCTGCCTGTTGTATATCAGTAACAAATTTTTCCAGCTCCTCATCTATTTGATCTGCAGTTGTTAATGGTGAATTCAGGTTAATTCTTTCCTCCAACACTTGCTGAAAGCCATCCCAATCTGTATACTTATTAACTAGTGTGGGATAATTATTTTGTTTTTGTAAAATAGTGTCACTCAACTTCAGAATAATTGGAGAGTGGTCTGAATTGAGATCAAAACTTTCCTCTACTTGCAAATAGTTTACTGAAATGTTTTTGATTATGAAAAAGTCTATGAGATCAGGTATCTTACTTGTATCTGTAGGCCAATAAGTTGGTTTTCCAGTTGAAAGAGATTCACATCTTGACTCTCTTACAGCTTCGTAAAGTACCTTGCCCTTATGAGTTGTTAATCGTGATCCCCAATGAATGTGTTTTGAATTGAAGTCACCGCCAAGGATAAATCTCGTTCCCAACATATCAAACATTGATAGATGATCTTCTTTTCTGAATGAATATCGAGGAGGACAGTAGACAGCTGCAACTACAAATCGATAATTAACTGCTTCCACACATACTCCTATCAATTGAATTCGTTCAGTTTCTAATTTAACGTGTTCATTATGCTGAATGCTCTCTTTGATTATGATTGAACTCCCCCCTCTCGCAACATTGTTGGGATGTAAGGCGTGGTAGGTCCTGTAACCTTTAAATTTTATGTAGGACTGTTTTGTAAAGTGAGACTCAGAAATGAGACAAATATCTTCATTATCTATGTTTAGAACTGCTTCCAATTCCAGTTGTCGTTGTAAGAGTCCATTTGCGTTCCATTCCATTATGTTTAGTGAACGAATCATTTTGGTTTTTGTTGTCTATTATTGTCTAATTTCTCGATGCGAGATTGAAGGGATGAAATTATTTTCTCTTGTTTATCAAGTTTAGATAAGATGAGCTGTAGGATTTGTGAGGTGTCTTTTACTTCTTCATTTTTCTTCATCTGCGATTTATTTTCTTTGGATACGATTTCGGCGAAAGTCATTCTCTTTTCTGTGGGCCTACTTTGATGTTGAGTGGGCCTACTTTGAGAATTAGCCACATTCCGAGCCTGAGAATCGACAACATTTTTTGATGTTATATTCTTACTGGCTACCCTACTTGAGTTACGTATTTTTTGTAACTCAATTGCTACAGAGCAACCACGGTAGCTTGCAGGATGAGCTTCACCACAATGAATGCATTTCGGTAGTGCTTCACTAGGTTTCGTACACTCCTTTGATGCATGTTTTCCAGCGCACTTCACACATCTGGCCTCCTTGTTGCAATAAGCCTGAGTGTGGTTGAAAGCCTGGCAACGCTTACATTGAGGTATTAGATTAACTTTCTTCAATGCTTCAACTTCTACTCTGCAACCCAGAATATGTTTAAGTTCAAAAACCTTCTTAACATTCTCTTCTGCGCTGAACGAAACCATGAACATGTCTAATGGTTCTTTAGTTTTCCACTTCAACTTATTCACTACATCTACCACTAGCAATCCCTTAGCCTTTAAGTCCTCCATTATGGATTCTATACTACAGGAGTGATGAAGTTTTTTTATCATCACTCTTATGGGTCTCACCTGTTTGTTTTCATACGAGTGCCAGTTGAAACCATCGTTGATTAATTCTTTTGTAATATTTCTGTACGTTTCTGAATCTACTGAATTTACTTTGAAAGTCTCTCTACTCAAGAGCTTTATTCTAAATTTTTCATCTGAAGTCACTTTTTTCAAACTTTTATGAAGAGACTCCAGGCTCTTTATACCATCCACTATGATTGGTGGCGGTGGCGTTTCTTTCTTCTTGTTCTTTACTTCCTCACCTTTATTCTTCTGCAATGAGGTGATTTTGTTCAACTGACGATGGTTACCAGTAGGCTCATTCTTTGGTTCAGGAGACAAAGTACTATTTAGTTTCCTCTTCTTTGTAGTACGTTTGTTACGGGCCCTGATCCACTCAGTCTCTTTTGCCAACTCCTCCTCATTAGTTGAGTAGTTTTCAGCAACTGCTGGACTGCATGGTTGTTGAATGTTCTGTTCTATTTTTTGAAATCGCAATTCTAAGTCTTCAATTCTCCGCTGAAGTTCTACGTTGCTCTTCTCTAGCTGCTTTCTCTTCTCATCCGACTCCTTCCAGGCGATGAAGAGTGCATGCTCGGCGGCTGAATGGAGCTTATTTGATTTAATATAACGATCCGGTGAACACTGGATCTCTGATGGTTTGGTGGTGTCCATGTTCTCGATGTTGCTTTCCTCGTCTTCTTGCTCTTCAAACTCCGGGGCAAGAAAACTGGGTAGTTTCAACAATTTTCCACTTGACGTAGCCATAGTCAATAATTTGCGAACATACTTTTCGAAAAGCCCTCGTACTCACTCACGATCGCGGAAACGCGAGCGCGAACGAAAATTGAAGGCCGCGCGAAAGTAGGTCACTACGATTGCATAAAGACGGCGGATTTTAACCGAAATTTGATGCAATGTTTTGTTCCACTTAAATACCGTGAACAATCAACTGCTGACTCACTACTTCTACTGCACTACACTACGAGTACGTCTGCACTGTATGAGAGCTAACGCGATACTGATAAGCTTCTGATGATAGTAAAATAGTTGTTTGTAACAAATTTTTGTTATGATAATAATAATAATTATTATTAATGTCGATACAACAACTCAATCAGCCATTAGTTGTTTACACAGCGATATCTCGCCGACACGTCAGGACAGGACATAATTCACTCTGATAGACAGTTTAGAGGAGGCTGTGGTTTTTAACTGCGCGAGGCCTACTGTTCACAGAACTATTAGTATATAATATGTTCATTGGCAAAGTTTTGATTGATTTTGATAATTTATATTGTGGAAAGGTACTCAATCTTCACTCTTTACAAACTATACTAGAAAAAAGATTGCTTCTTATTTTGATTACTCGAAGCTGCGAAATATCTCAATATGGGAATTATATATTTGAATCCAAAGCTATTCGAATGATAAATATTATAGACTTATGGAGTTCATATCGTACAATAATAATTGATGGATAACTCGCGATATGGAGAACGCAGTAGTATCAACATTTTGAATAGTTTAAATTTATTCCATTCATCGATACAAACATAAAATGAATCAGATATTGGGATAGAGAAAGCAGGAATAACCCAACACTACAAAAACTGTTAATTTTCATGAAAAATTCCTCTGAACTTCCTCAATTTAGGGGTGGAAATCACTTCAACAAAAATTAATTATCAGTTTTCAATGATACATTCAGCGATTCATTCTATTTTCATTAATTAGCATTTCTCACAGAGTTGAATTTTTATGAAGTCATCGCGAGATCTAACACATGATTTTTCGTTGATTGTTCCATTTCCAATGTCAATCACGAAATATTGAATGGGACGTCTGATTAATATACGCCCTAATGTAATTTGAGCCACGCTTTATACGAGAGAGAGGGAAAGAGAGAGAGAGAGAGAGAGAGAGAGAGTGAGAGAGAGAGTGAGTGTGAGAGAGATTGATTGATTGATTGAGATAGAGTGTGAGAGAGAGAAAGAACAGAATAAAGCTTTGAAATTTTAATGAACTGGGAATGCTTAACCTCCCACCTCTCACACTAATAACAGCAAATTTACATGGAGAGTTGAAACCTTTCCGATCCAGCCAGTTATTCGAAAAATTCGCATTAAATTCTACGAATTCACGAAGGACCAGTAATGTGAGACCCGGTGTGTGGGCCGAATCTAATTTGATCTCTTCTAAATTTTTCATCATCGTTTCGATTACTGAAAGCAATCCTACATTTGGTTCTTTCCCTGCGCGAAAGTGTAAACAAGAGATTTCCAATTCCCACAGCTGTGCACAGATTTTTCCCCAAAATGAGCAGCTTTCCTCTCCGAATCAATGATTGGTTTTATTTGTTTCATCGTCATGTGAAGAGCACTTCAGTTTATTTGCTTCATGAGGGTTCGAAACAGCTTACCACGACAGGGCTTCAAGGTAATTTTATAATTGCCTTCTAATGATTTTCACTCAGTATTAATTTCTATACAGTGAAAATTAATTAAAAAAAAGTTAATTTGAAGTTGAAAATTAACTCAAAAAACAGATTGAATCTGTTTTGAAAATCGCATTACAGAAGCAACATAGCTGGTAAACCAATGTGCATATTTTAATTGTAATATATAATATAAACAATTTTAAAACTTCAATCAATGGAATAATATGAGGAGGATGAATAAAAAGAAAAAACTCTTTAAAACTACACTTTGATTCCAGCCAACAGGCCAAGGAACCAATGGGAGCAGAAGTTTTGACGGAGTAGAGGAAAAATGAGTGAATTGAATAAGTATCATGAGTTTCACAAAAAAATGCTTATAATCGAAGAGGATATGAGAGTTTATTTTTCAGATTATATAAACATATAATAGAAGTGTTTATTTCTCTATACTTTCAATATAGTAAGGAATTGTACGGTATAGAGGAAAAATAACTATATGGCGATTAAAAACTATGGAAAACAAATGAAGGTGATTGTTTATAGAGCATATTATAATAACAGGAAAAATTGCGAGGTAGAGTGAGAAGTCCTTATGAATCCGGAAGCCCAGGGAAAAGCAGATGAACAAGAGAAGAGTTGACAAAGTGTACAAGAGAAGAAATAGGAGAAGAGAAACATAATGTTTCAACATTTACATTCACAGATGAAAAAGAGTATAGATAAAGATAATAAAGGTAATGAGTATTGAATAAAATAGAAATATAGAGAATTTGAGAGGAAAACAAAGAGCGACAAACAACCAGGGAATGAGGGGAAAATCAAGAGATCAAAACTATTGAGGATGAAAAGCGCTTTTAAAGAAAATCAAGGTAATTTTTCAAAGAGCATTAAGTTAGACAAATGCCTCTATTAATTCGTTGGATATAATTCCAATGTAGATATTGATTGGAGAGAGATACAGAATACAATATAATACATAATAAATTCATTCAGAATACAAATTAATGTAACACTAGGCTACTAATTATGCTGTCCCTCATTATTTGAAAAGACCCAACTCCGTCAAAGAAAATTCATTTGTATGTAAAATAAATTGACCACGATGATGGGTTGGGGAAACTAGGTTCAGTTACAGTGTGATTTATTTAGTCATAATTTATTTTTTATTACAACGGATACATTATGTTTCTCATTAATTTCTCTAAATGGCCCTTATACTTTGATCCCGAGATTTAATTTGTAATTTTATTGAAATTAGATTAAGAAGACGAGAGTCGATTCGAATCAGAAAAGCGTTATGATAGTAGCCATGTAACCTAATCATTCTGTGCCTCATTGTTCTAAGCGGAATCAACTTCAATCCAGAGATTTGGTTCTTATCAAAAATTAATTTACGAGACCAGAAGTGGGTTAGAAGTACTAGTGTCAGAAGAAGGTGACGAATCGAGCAGGAGTACACGAGTTGGTACTTTCGGCTGTCATGGCAACAGAATCGCAGGCTCATTCACAAAAACCAACGTCGTGAGAAATCTCAGTCCTGCTTGCAGACACTCATCATTTGTCACCCACTGGTTTGATGTAGGCCTACAGAACGCACCTATCAATCTTCTTGCGGTGACAACTGGCTGATAACGACTCGCTGTCTCACGCTTCAACATATTCGCCGAGTGACTGACGTGTCGTGTGTGTATTAAAGGACAAGTACTGGAAATGATATAGACAGACTTCATAACAGAACTTTATCAGTGATTAATGGTGAAGATGTACTCCTCTCATGAGCATACATCGAAATAATAATACTTCAAAGTACTTGAAATTCTACAAATACCTCCAAATACTTTTTGCAAAGCTTCCTGGTGTATAAATGCTCCCAATCATTACAATTCGTTGCAAGAGTATTTGAATATAGGATAAATGCCAGCGAATACTTGCAATGCTTCTTACAGTATTGTTGTTCCCAATCAAAAGGTAAAAAGGTAATTTGCCTTTATTAATGGAATTGACTCAGTCTCAGAATTTTGGATAAATCTAGTTGAACTGACAAGGTCTTTCAATTCTGAGAAAACACAAGAGTCCTAACAATGCACTGAAGAACTCAAAAGGCTTCTCAGAACCTATAATAGGCAGAATAGTTATAAATATCCGGGACCGAGCTTCGCTCTGGAGTGCAAGAGCATAAAAAAATTATTACGAAAGAAGAAATCATCATAACATTCACACAGAAATGTTCTATCTAATAACAGTAAATTGAGATTAATTCCCAGAGGAATGCAAAAAATTCCCTCATAAAGGCCCAGTTGCATGAAAGCCGATTAAATCTTAATCCACATTAAATTCACGCGAACCAAATCAGAGAAGATCATTTCAAAAAGATGGATCTACTGGAATTAATCAGGATTGAAAATAACCCGGCTTTTTGCAATCAGCACTAAGTACCTGATTGAATAATTACAAAAGTTCTACAGCTGAGTCACAATTTTGATACAGTCCAACACACATGAACTCGCCCACTCACTTCCATCACCAACAGACGACGAAATGATTATTATCAGCTGTTTTTCCAAGGATGAATAATAATTATCCTTTTAATGTCCTTCAGCGAGTTTTCCTAGGGATGAGACCTAGTGCAATCGAATCTTTATATTATACACCTACTATGTTCTGAATTTCGTGAGAATCGTTAGAGCCGTTTTCGAGATCCGGTGAAATACAAACATAATAAACATCTAAACATATAAACAGAAGTTGCTCGTTTAATAGTATAGGATGTCAAGATCAAACACATGTGGCTTCATATAATCATTTCATAACATCATATCAGTGGGAATTTCCAGAAACTCATCAATCTCACTTGAAATACTGAATTCCGTCATTGTTCCGATTTCAGGTACGTAAATTTTATAAACTTCAAGATCAATTATTTGGTAGGAATGATTACTGATTGAGGTTCCAGAACCGCTCTTCAAGAGCGAACAGCCATGATGATATTCTGTAAATAGACTTGTTCAGTACTTCAGAGTTAAAAATTCAAAGTAATTACATGAATAGGGTTGAATTTTGTATTCAAAGTACGCTATACTTTGTGGCTGAGTCATGAATGTATAAATTTATTGAACTGTTGATTGATTTATACCAATTCCAGAGGGATGAGTCTATAGTTTGTTATAATGCGGGTGTATATTGAATAGTTTCACTATTTGGGAACATTCACGAACCCTTTGTTACTTTTTTTATTCTCATGAATTCTCATTCATTTCTATTCATTCGGCGATTCAGTGTACATAATGCAATATTGTATCTGCATTGTATCTATTGTCTATGAATATGAATAAATGAATAAATGAGAAATAAACGGTTTTTGCAAAAAAATAATATGAATCCTACTTGAAATAATTGTGGAATCTTACTTGTGTGCATCTAAATTGCATCTAAAGCCGGCTCCAGACATGCATCATTCGGCAAACACCGAGCAGCGACTCGCCGAATCGCTAGTAGTGTGGATGGATGTTTGTCTATTCAGCAAGCAGCGAAAATTCGTGCTCGTTGTTTCAGCCGGCTCCAGACATGCGGCATTCGGCGATCACCTAGCATACTCGCCGAATCACGAGTAGTGTGGATAGATGTTTGGTATTCGGCAAGCAGTGAACATTCGTGCTCGTTGTTTTCCCGGTCGGTGTGGGACTTTTGAACACATCAAAGTGGACGAATGTTCATGTGAAATGTACATACCATATGTTAATATAGAACTATAACCTAGAGATACAACCTCTCCGAAACAGATGGTTGAAATTGGTAACCAAATTAATACCCATTTCAATTTTGTGGGGTTGGCATTAAATTGAGGAAGGTTTCTAAACAAGATTTGAGTTCTGTATATTAATTATCATGGGCGTACAAGGAAAATGCACCAAGTGCAATTTTTCCAAACTTTGATTTTTCATTATTTTTTAATTGATTCTATAAACTATGAATATAAAATCATTATAATCAATTATCAAACAAATAAAGAATATTTCATTCCTTGCAGTATGATATTATTTTGTGAAAAATCACTAAAAGGAAATTATGATTGATGTTAGAAATTAGAAATTGAAGATTGAAATTGGAGATTTTCCTTGTATGGCCACGTATGTTAGTACCAAGTTGAAGAACTTATCTATATTAAAATAAAGAAAAAACTGGCTTATACACATACGGGATAGGAAAATTATGTTCCATGCATCATCACGCCTAAACTACTGGACTGAAATTAACTTGGAATTTTGCATGTAATTAACCGAAGATGGTTTTAGGCCTACTTCAAGCTCTTCAAGATTCTACTTGCTGAAGTTTTTAATTAGTCAACTTTCAAAATAGACCCTTGCTGAGCACGGGTTACCTGCTAGTTGATGAATAATTCAAATCTTGATGAGAACTAGATAATAACCAGTCCCGTCCAGGTTACTAAATTATTTTAATGTTTTAAAAATGTCTAGAAATATATTTTTTTATCAATTGAAGTTAGAATTCTAGGACTTCTCATGTCCTATACAGTTATGTCAACATGTCTACAGTTGACCCATAGGGTTAGTTTGGTTTGTTCATAAAAGCAGGATAAGCAAGAAGAGCATCTTCAATATCGAGATCCATGTTTATTTATTTATTCATTTATTTGGTAAGCACAAACAATACAATGATCGAAAAAGAAAAACAGGCTATAGCCTAAAACTTTTCCAATTTCCTAATTTAGTTTCAAATTGTCCAAATATTATACATAGGTTAAGTCCATTTCAGTTTCTACACCAATCACAATCTGAGAATATAGATCAGAATAGAACAAACAAAAATGTTAAATTTGGATAGATTGATAGTAAAACTTTCGTAAAAACATGAAACAGACTTTAAATTCACAAAGAACTGCTGGGAAGACTGATAAAGTAAAATAAAGAATTAAACCACTTAAATTTTCAGCTCGAAAATATCACGTTCACCTTAGCTTCATAACAGCTGTTTCATGTTGACAGTAGATGACATTCAGTTGACGAGTATTTGCTATTCCCAAAACGAGCAAGTGCTCGGCAAACCACGCATGTTTGTAGATGTGTGCTTGTTAATCGGCAAATATCAAGACGAACGCCGAACATTCGCTGCTTGCCAAATGACACATTTCTGGAGCCGGCTTAATTCTACTTGAATTTCAAGCTCGACTGCCTTCAAGACTATCTGCTAATAGAGCTTGTCTCAAACAATCATCCTTCCATTAGAAGTGTCAAAACCGCGTTGATTATTCAATGTGAAGAATTAAATATATGATTCTGACCAATGACAACTTCTCAAGCTAATTGGATTAATTTTGTACTTGACGAGATCATATTCCTAGTTTGTTTCTGCATTTAATCTTTCTGTCTTTATATTGTCAAGATAAAATTAACACAAGTATAGACTGATTTTGGCAGATGTGAAAGGTTTGATCCATCAAACATCCTATGATGCATTAATCATTCAAATTTTCAAATGAAACCGCTTTTTCAGAACAAAGTTATGGATGTGTGAAGGGTGAAGGCACATAATGTACCTTCCAACATAACTGAGTCAGTGATACTTAGTGCAGTCCAACCTAAAATCGAAGTCAGAAAAGGGTATCAGAAGGAATTCAACTCACTAGATCATCAGATCTATGACAGAGATGGACATAACTATTTTATGATCTGTAGGACTATAATGGTGCAAAAGCCACTCCATAGGACGCGAATTTAATGAGTTCCAGTATAGATCAAACAGTAATGGTTGTCTGATGTTATATGCAAGGACTGTTTACGATTTCTCGTATATCTGGCTCTCACACTACTGAGGTTTATTATCGTACATAAGTAGTACGCCAAGACCCAAAAGATAACAATAGGTATACTGGAAATTGTGTCTGTTGGAGACTCCAGTAATTGCATATAAATTATTCTGTACTACAATGGGCCTATTCTAGATTATGGTATTTCCTATAATATTATGTTCTGGGAGCCGAGAGACGAAGTAAACAAACATGTACGTGTGAGAGTGGATCGCAACAAGATTCACAGTAGCTACCTAAGATATCTGTCATGGACTAAAATGAATAGCCACAATGCATGAATCAGTATCGATGAAAGCACTGTGAACTAGAATTTACAAGTAGTAAAACAATAAAACTGATTTTGAGTAATCACTTTTATAAGCTCACAAATACAAGTGCTAAGTGATTGCGGTTTCTCCTTTCAATCTTCTTTCCTCTCAATCGATTATAGCCTTGTTCAAGCTGGAATCCATATCTTGGTGTAGCATATCAGTTGATGAGAGATGTAAGATTTTTGCATTACAATCAAATAATCAACTAATGCAATACCAAACGGGGATCGTTAAACATGTTCGTTGAACATCTCGATTGAATCAGTTGAATTAGGATGATTGCGTCTATGTTGAAAAGGAAAGTTCTACTTCTCAATCGAGAAATCATAGAGTTCGAGGGATTCTATGAGTCTCACAATCTAGATCAGGAAACAATGAGTTTCAGAGGTAGACAAATTAATTATCCAGTCATGAAATAGAGAGAAACTAGGAATGAAAGAGACTCTACTGTTGTTGGAACTATTAAGTTGTGTCAACTATTGTTTATAGCCTTCACTCCCTCATATGGATGAACTTGATTCAATAGAAACTGGTTGGAAATGAATGCAGTAATGCAAAATCGAACTCTGAATAATTAATGACGAATACTTGTAATGCTGAGCTGCTGAACCAAACATGATGAGCTATCGGCTATAGTTAACATTGTGTTGATCCTGGAGTTGCAATATGAAAGTTATATAATTTGCAATATAGTTTTATAAGCAATTGAGCAATATACAGAGTGAGTCATATCTATGGAAACCCTTCAATAAATTGGAGAGTGTTGTAGATATATTACTGTAACTTTCAGGATAAGTTATTGGTCAAACACTCTACCTTTCGACATACAACTGAATTTCAACCCCTCATAAGGGGGTGACTTAGGGGTTGTAGTTCGGAAATTTTAAATGTAAACACCCATTATGTGGTATATTATTCTAAAGGCCTTTTTGAAACAAGGAAGATGGCACCGATAAAATTGTTCTGATACTTGTATCCAAAATGACTGCTGATTGAAGTTTCAGTTTCTAAAGAAATGAGGGGATGTAACTCAAATATTTTAAATGTTAACACCCATTGTGTGGAACATCATTTCCAAGGCCTCTCTAATACAAAAGAGATGACATCAATAAAAATGTTCTATAATACTTTTATTCAAAATGGCGGATGATTGAAGTTAGAGTTTTTTAATAAATAATTGATAAATTTTAATCAGCCGCCATTTTGGGCAAAATTATCATAGAACATTTCTATTGATGTCATCTTTCTCGTTCTGAGAAGGCCTTTCAAATTATGTAATACACAATGGGTGTTTACATTCAAAATATTTGAGTTACATACCCTCACTTCTTCAAAAACTAAAACTTCAATCAGCAGTCATTTTGGATACAAGTATCATAGAACAATTTTATCGGTGTCATCTTCCTTGTTTAAAAAGGCCTTCAGAATGAT
This sequence comes from Nilaparvata lugens, assembly GCF_014356525.2. NCBI lineage: Eukaryota > Metazoa > Arthropoda > Insecta > Hemiptera > Delphacidae > Nilaparvata > Nilaparvata lugens. The sequence continues at coordinate 25,763,216 of NC_052511.1, read as the reverse complement.
GTACCACATAATGGGTGTTTACAACCCCTAAGTCACCACCTTATAAGGGGTTGAAATTCAGTTGTTCATCAAAAGGTGGAGTATTTGACCAATAAATTATCCTGAAAGTTACAGTCTCCAATTTATTGAAGGATTCCCATACATATGACTCACTCTGTATAGTTAAACATATGGACAAAGACAAGTATTTGGCCGCTTTATTTCGGCATCCTCAGAGTGTATCCTTTATTTAACATCTCATATAACCTGAGGATGTGTGCCTCCACGATGGTGCGGCTGGATAACTCAATCTAAAGAAGGATAGGATTGAGTGAACTAAAACGGAACATGGTCAATGGCTCTGAAGGCAAATGACCCTTAGGAGTTGGGAATAGGAGTTAGGCATAGGAGTTAGGGAATAGGAGTTAGGCATAGGAGTTGGGTCTCCGAATGAAATTCAGAGTGCGTCCGGGTGCTCTGAAGTAGGAGTCCCACTATTGGTCTTACCTCACGCAGGGCCTGTAACCTGGCTGGAGGACATTAAAAAATACTGGCAAGTGTACAAACCAAGCCTCGGACAAGGACAGGATTAATCGGAAAGAAAATAATGGAACTGTTAATTCAAAGAATAAATAGATATCGGAAACTTTAAAAATTGCGACATGGGACGTAAGAGGTTTAACGAACAAAGAATGTGGACTGGCCCGAAAAATACTGGCAAGTGTACAAACCAAGCCTCGGACAAGGACAGGATTAATCGGAAAGAAAATAATGGAACTGTTAATTCAAAGAATAAATAGATATCGGAAACTTTAAAAATTGCGACATGGGACGTAAGAGGTTTAACGAACAAAGAATGTGGACTGGCCCGAAAATTATATGAGAACAGAATAAAATTAGCTGTCATTACGGAGACCAGGAAAAAACGACGAATTAGCTGTTACAGGGAAACTACCTTATGTTGTTCAGTGGAGTTGGAAAGAGCCAGCGAGCCAGCAAGAGAGTTGCAGTATTTGTAGATAAAAGTTAGGAAAAAACATAGCAGACTGAAAATTTATAAGCGAGCGAATAATATCTGTGAGAATTCGACATGACAGAGGCAACTCCATAGTTATCGAAGTTTTTGCTCCAGAAGACTCAAATGACCCTTGTAAAGTATTAAATTTGGGTAGATAAAAATTCCTAACAGAAACAGTAATAGGTCTGAAAATAAAGTAACTGGCTAATATCGCCAAATAGATAATAACTAAGATTAGATAGCATCAGCTTGTTCTGGCTAAATGGTACAAAAACCTAAAAAGGATTTGAAGGAATTTTATTGCTCATAAATAGATTATTATATAAAATATTTGAAGATTGAGGTTATGTACATGTATTCACGGATCGGTGACCTAGAGATCGATCAAACCGAGAAACGTAGAATCTGACCAAAACCCCTTGGCAGAGCTTTATTGCAATCAGATGGTGTGCAATGTGAAAAAACATCTGATCACGTGGCTAATTATTAGGTAGCATGGAATTAATATTAATGTATAGAATATTAGCTAGCATGTAAAGAGCATAATAAAAAACCAAATAAAAATAATTTAATGTATTCAGGAAATAAGAGGTACCAGGCGCATGAATACCGAATAAAATTTGCATGCACCAATAGTAAAACGGCAGTTAATAGGCGGCAACTGTAGCCAATTCAAAAATATTTCTATATATTTATATAAATGTACTAGATTTTTGTGTTAAACTTTGTATAGTCTATGTTATCGATATGGCTCGAATGCAAAGAAATTATTAATCATACAATCTAAGCAATATTTTGGCATTTTTTGTAAGATCTATTTGAACCCAATGGCGGAGGACTAAGATATTTAAATTTTATGCTAATTTGAAAGTCGGAAATAGGATCGGTAAAACTTGAGAGAGGAGAACCAGCACTCGCCAACCAAATGCCACCAGGAGAGGACCCCAAATATTGTAGAGCGTAGTACCTTGATAATGATTTTGTAAAAGTTAAAGTTAAATTAAATTATTAAATTTCTTAAAAGACTTCGTGATGCTATTGTGAAGCAGAAGTCACTTTCATTTTTTTAAATAAATTTATAACCCCTTGGAAGAGACGATTCCGGCTACCATATTCCCGGACCACATGGAGTTGGATCGACATCGGCGGCTTACAAGAAGATTTTCGACACGTGAGTGATAATTTGAATTAGTGATGGGCGCCCTAGTGCTTCGAATTAATCTGATGATCAAAGCTAGCTCGCCGAAAGGGTTTTTATTATAAATTAAGAAATTATAAGAGTAATACTTGCGCAAGTAAAATTAGTATTAAAGGTATTTTATTGAAAGAAAAATATAGATCAATATTTCAGAAATTTCTATTAAATCAAAGAAGTATAAAATCTAGGCTATTAAAACATATGCATATGACATTTAATTTTTGCAATATAATTTGCGATAGTTTATTATAGCTCTAATTCACTAGATGAATGGCTCTACCTATTCCGTCAGGTGCCGAATCTTGCACCCTGAGATAAAAATATATATTCGATATAAAGAAATCTACTAAGTACTAGAGATTTTAATATATATATATATTTGGATTATTAGTGGCTAATTTATCAAGCTGATCTTAAAGCACACATTTTTAATTGAATTGTCCAAGTCAACAAGTATTAGCAAGCGCATATCGCAGCTACATGCAAAGAATGCATATGATTTTAAGATAAAGGCACATGGTAATGATTCGTGCCATAAATCTAGAATATAAAGTTTAGCCTGTGATATTTTTATTGATTTCAATTATTGTTCTATTTTTATATTATATTTTTATCACTCTTTTATATTTTTTGCCTCGATTTATTTTTTTTTGCATTATTTGTGTAATATATGTATGAAACGTTTATGGTGTGCAATTTATTTATTATTCCTCATCACTATTGTATAAGTATCATATTCATATATATTTATTCATGGCTCTGAAGGCAAATGACCCTTAGGAGTTGGGAATAGGAGTTAGGCATAGGAGTTAGGGAATAGGAGTTAGGCATAGGAGTTAGGGAATAGGAGTTAGGCATAGGAGTTGGGTCTCCGAATGAAATTCAGAGTGCGTCCGGGTGCTCTGAAGTAGGAGTCCCACCATTGGTCTTACCTCACGCAGGGCCTGTAACCTGGCTGGAGGACATTAAAAAATACTGGCAAGTGTACAAACCAAGCCTCGGACAAGGACAGGATTAATCGGAAAGAAAATAATGGAACTGTTAATTCAAAGAATAAATAGATATCGGAAACTTTAAAAATTGCGACATGGGACGTAAGAGGTTTAACGAACAAAGAATGTGGACTGGCCCGAAAATTATATGAGAACAGAATAAAATTAGCTGTCATTACGGAGACCAGGAAAAAACGACGAATTAGCTGTTACAGGGAAACTACCTTATGTTGTTCAGTGGAGTTGGAAAGAGCCAGCGAGCCAGCAAGAGAGTTGCAGTATTTGTAGATAAAAGTTAGGAAAAAACATAGCAGACTGAAAATTTATAAGCGAGCGAATAATATCTGTGAGAATTCGACATGACAGAGGCAACTCCATAGTTATCGAAGTTTTTGCTCCAGAAGACTCAAATGACCCTTTAAAAAAGAAGAAACAGAAACTTTCTACAAACAACTTCAAAAATCTATAGCAGCCGTCAATCCAAATGATGATCTGTTGTAATAATAATATCTTTATTTCCACAAAACAAGAAAAAAAAACAAAATAAACAAACAGCTTGTGCAAGAGTAACAAAATGATAATGATAATGGATTATAATACATAAAGGAAATTCATCACTTGAATATAAAAAGAGAAATAACAATACTGACAAATCTCCTTTTTCACCTACACTAGAGCTATAAATGGAAAAATGTGGAAATAGTCAATCATGCAAGTGATAAAAATCACGTCTGCATGATGGAGTACAGTTAGAGAGCAATGCAGTTAGACAATGAACAAAACAGAGACAGAGAAAGCTGGCTAATACTGATTCAACAAAGAAAATACATGGCAAATCAATCTAATATTAATAATCACAACAGTCTATTATTCATCATGCAGGACAAAAGAAAAACAAACATTATCTACTCACAAAAATGATATCGAATAAGAATAATGGGCCAGTCAATATGAAACAATGAATTCAACTCAAACACTTTTTCATACATTATTTAAACAGAATTTCGAAATATGTAATAAAATATAAATGAAAAAGAAAAAAAAACATCAGTTTTGGCAACAATAGACCATTCATCATTCAACATTTGAATCGTAGGTTTGTACATGGTTTCAAGATCCTCTCGGGTAAGGCTCAGCAGCCATTTCTTGATGATAGATTTAAGTGACTGCATTCTATCACGAGACCTGAAAACTATTTTCATATAATTGGGTAGTGAATTGAAAAATTTTGGTGTAAGAAGAATAAATTACTTTCTAAAAAGAGTGTAGTTTGAACTGACTCCTCGTAGGTTGTGATTTACCACTCCTCTTGTTAAATGGGGACCCTCAACTTAATCACAATAGTCTACTGTTACACCGTCATTTCCACTTATCAGGTGAAACATGGACATACATAATTATGTCTCAGTGGCAGAACCCCAAATTGGACAAACAGTATAAAAGAGTAGTCTCTTTTTGTTGCTGGGTGATTTTAATGAGAGGGTTGGAAATAATTGCATACCAAATTGTGTTGGGACTTTTGAAGAGACGGTTACAAACATGAATGGTAATAAACTCAGAGATTTTGTAACATTCAACAATTTGAACATAACTAATACTTTCTATAGAAAAAAAGATATTTATAAATTCATCTGGACTGCCAGAGGATATAGATCAATCATTGATTACATTATCATAAATCAAAGATTGACTGGTCAGATGAGGGATGTTCAAGTTTTCAGAGGTTTTGATTTGAACTCAGCTCATTTCATGGTAGTCGGCGAAGTTGATTCATGAAAATTGAATTGAATTGAAGAGATGGAAGCGCTCTCGGAATTCAAAGTGTCAAAATGTTGATGAAGTTCTCAAAGTGTCTCTCTTGCGAGATATCTCTCTTGCATCAAAATACTTCTATCAAAGACGAGTTACAGATAAACTAATGACACTACCAACTGAAAATGACCTGGAAGAAGAATAATGGAACAATATAAGTACTGCAATAAAATCAGCTGCTGCCGAAGCAGTTGGCTTGAGAAGGAAGCTTCCAAAAAATAAAAGGCTTGAGAATATGGAATGAGGATTTGAGACAAGCAGTTCATGAGAAGCAGTGTTTGTACAAACGCTCGCTGCAAAATCGGTCTGAGAACAACAGATGTCTATATTATTGTCAAGCCCGAAATCATGCCAGATCTGTTTTTAGGGGAGCTCATCAATCAGTATGGGACACCCTCATCACCACCGTCGAGGACGATCTGTTTGGCCGCCAGGAATTGGCTTATAAGTTCATGAGATCAATGAACCAGAAAAAAGAGATGCTGCTGGAGTGAACTGTCTTTTCATAGATGAATGGCTGAAACTTCATAAAAACTTGTGGTTCGATGATTCAATGAGAGATCTAAGTTTTGAAAAATGTGTCCAACTCTGCGTTGATGAAATAACAATGGAAGAGTTGGAGAGCGCGATAAAAGCTGCAAAAATCGTTAAGCTCCGGGTCCAGGAGGAATAAACACTGAACTTATCAGATATGGAGGATTCATTCTCCATCTGAGACTACTATACATAATTATATTAAATGTATGCTGGAAAACTCATGGTGTGCCCAAGTCATGGTCTAAGTCTAAAGTTATCTCTCTTTTCAAAAAAGGTGATAGAACTGATCGTAAAAATCATAGAGTGAAGGCTTTTGGACACAATCTATAAGATATTCGCTTCTAAAGTGAATCGATAGTTGATGATATTAAAATGTGTAACATATTTGAAATTTGGGTAGATATAAAAATCCCTAGCTGAAGTACTAATAGGTCTGAGTAAAGTAACTGGCTAATATCGCCAAAGAGATAACATAAAGATTAGATAGCATCAGCTTGTCCTGGCTAAAAGGTACAATAGCCTAAAAGGAATTGAAATAATTTTTTGCTAATATATAATATTATATAAAATTTTGAAGATTGAGGTTAGGTATAAACATTCAGTGATCGGCGACCTAACGATCGATCGAGCCATGCAACGTAGAATCTGACCAAACCCCTTGGCAGAGATCTATTGCGGCAAAACGGTATGCAATTTGGAAGAACAAAAGGTCACGTGGCTAACTATTAGGAAGCATGAAATAAATAGTAGTATATAGAATATTAACTAGCATGTAGAGAGCATACTTAAAAAACCTAATAAAAATAATTAAATGTATCCAGGAAATAGGAGGTTACCAAGCGCATGAATACTGAAACAATTTGCATGCACCAATCACATAATGGCAGTTGATGGGCGGCAATAGTATGCCAATTCAAAAATATTTATATATATTTATACAAATGATTAGGATTTATGTAAAAATGTTATATAGTCTATGTTATAGATATGGCCCGAAGGCAAAGAAATTATTAAACATACAACATAAGTAATAATTTAATATTTTAGTACGGTCTATTTGAACCTTAAATGGCGGAGGACTAGGATATTCAAATTTTATGTAAATTTGAAAGTCGGAAATAAGAATTGTAAAATTGAGGAAGGAGAACGAACACTCGCCTGCCAAATGCCACCATGAGAGGACCCTAAATATTTTAGAGCGTAATACTAACCTATAACTTGTAAAAGCTAAAGTTAGTTTGAATTATTAAATTTCTTATGAGACTTTGTGATGCTCTTATAAAGCAGAAGTCATTTTCAATTTTAAATAATTTTTGTAACCCCTTGGAAGAGACGATTCCGGCTACCATAGTCCAGGACCACCAGGAGTTGGATCGACATCAGCGGCTCATAAGAAGATTTCGACACGTGAGTGAGAAAATTGAATTAGTGATGGGCGCCCTTAGTGCTTCGAATTCATCTAATAATCAAAGCTAGCTCGTCGAAAGGGTTTTCTTATAAATTAAGAATTTAATAAAAAATACTTGCGCAAGTAAATATAGTATTAAAGGTATTTTATTAAAGGAATAATGAATCAGTACATTTCAGAAAATTCTAATAAATCAAAGAAGTATAAAATCTAGGCTATTAATGCATATTCATATGATCTTTAATTTTGCAATATAATTTGCGATAATTTGTTGTAGCTCTGATTCACTAAATGAATTGCTCTACTTATTCCATCAGGTGCCGAATCTTGCATTCATTCATTACAAAGAAATCTACTAGATACTAGAGAATTTAAGATATATATTTGGATTATTAGTTGCCAATTTATCAAGCTGATTTTAAGGAACCTATTTTTAATAGAATTGTCCAAGTCGACAAGTATTAGCCAGCTTATATCGCAGCTACATACAAAAGGATGCATATGATTAAAAGATAAAAGCACATGGTAACGTTTCGTGCTATAAATTTAAAAAATAATATTTAGCCTGTGATATTTCACTGATTTCAATTAGTGTTCTATTTTTATATTATATATTTTTTGTCGCTCTTTATATTTTTTGCCCTGATCTATTTTTTGCAATATTTGTTAATATATGTATCAAATTGTTTATGGTGTGCAATTTATTTTAATTCCTCAACACTATAGGATAAGTAGTATCATATATATATATATATATATATATATATAATATATATATATATATATATATATATATATATATATATATATTTATATTTATTTTTTTAATGAATTACAAGAGTTATAGGGGAAGCTCATACCTGGGCCTATGAAGATTTTTATGAGACTATGTCCTATTAAAAAACCACGACCTAATTTTTATAATTATATCAAATATTTCATGCTCTACCGACTGATGCCAAGCAGGAGGCTAATCGTTATTTAAATATAAAGAATAACGTCATAAATGATAGTTGATTATATTGACAGGGAGGCTGCAGCATATAACAGATGCTCTGATTACAGAGAGCCAGATGGAATTCAGTATGGGTTGTTCATGTATTGATGCAGTCTTCACTCTAAAGGCCATTCCACACAGCACGTGGCGTGCGTGGCTGGACGCACGCCACGCCGGCTACGCTAGCCACATGCCAATTCACACCGCCACGACTGTTGTGATGCTATACCGGCCACGTTTCCCGTCAGTATGCAGGAAGATGTCAACTCCGACGGTCCCGTGGTGTGAATCTGGATTTTCTTGTGGCTTACCTTGGTTTGATGACTCCAGCAGCAGCAGTAGTAGTGATAATGAGCTGGTTTTATTGTATTCAGTGACAGCACGGGACCAGTGGGTATATCCAATCAATAAAAAAAGGAAGACCTATGGCGAATTCCATCATTTAATGCGCGACCTTGAGGCTGACAATGATAGTATACGTTCTATACGATAGTATACGTCTAGTATACGTTCTGCGCATGCTCGGACCAAAACGTGGCCGGACACGTTTGAAAAGATCGCTCAGAGAGCGAACGGTAGCCACGCGTGGCTAGTATAGCAAGCGTTGCCGCGTGGCCGTGGCTGCTATGTGAATTGCTTCATTTGATTAGCTAGGAAGCGATGTTTTGAAAAGTAGCTAGCGTGCGTCCAGCCACGCACGCCACGTGCTGTGTGGAATGGCCTTTAAAATGCTTATAGAAAAACGGCGGGAATGCAACTGCTCAACACATTTTGGCCTTCATAGATTGTGATAAGGCGGTTGACAATTCCAATAGGGTTGTGGGAAATAATGTTGAATAAAGGCTACCCAAGACATTTGGTGACTAGCATTGCTGAACTGTATTCAAAAACGTCTGTTCCGATAAAAGGTGAACTTGAGAAAGAGTTGATCATCAACAAAGGAGTAGAAAAATGATACCCACTTCCACCTAAGCTATTTAATATAATTTATTATATTGACGAGCTGATTAGCAATTTTCACTTGTTGTGTAGTTGAGAAGTTGATATTGTGGTAATTATTCATATTGAATGAAAAAGACTAAGAAATTGTCAAAAAACCACTGATTTATTGATAATTATAAAGACCGGTTTCGGTTATTACACCATTGTCAATCTCTGATAAACTCGTTTAATATAATCGTTTAATAAAATCAGTTTATCAGTGATTAGCAATTGGCGACAAAGAGTAGACTCGAGCGTTAAAACTGGACAGGGAGTCTTCCTCAACTCTCTCATGTTTGCGGACGATACAGAAAATGATACTTCAGGAAAGTCAGGATAAGCTACTTATATGAGCTTATTATGAAGAGATGTCAATTCATGAGCTTCAAGCTGTAAGTACAGATTTGAATAATATGATCTCAGCTCAGTAATGGCATTTCGGGGCAAGTGGCCATTGCGTTCCAAAAATAGTTTCGAATAATAAATTAATTGAACAGGTGAGCAACTTTAAATATCTTGGCTGTTATGTATCCTATGACAGAGAATGTGATATACCTCAGAAAATAGCAAAGTTTAACTCAATTTGTGCAGTTATTCACCAAACATTGAAGGGTAAGACCAGAAAATTAAAGAAATTAAGTTCTATAGGTCAATGGCCATCCCTTTAATGACATATGATAGTGAGGTATGGACAAGGACAAAGAATGATAACTCACGAAATCAGGCATCAGGAATGAGATTTCTGCGCAGCATTCAAAGGATACTCAAGACGAAACTACATGAGAAATGAAACAATTCAAAGTGAATGCAATGTGCAACCACTGACAGAAATAATAAAAAAATACAGATTGAAGTAGACAAATCACCTGCGGCGTATGTCACCAACGCGTCTTCCACTACAAGCTTGGAAGTTGCAGTTGGATGGAAAAAGAGACGTCGGAAGACCGAGGAAGCGATGGACACCAGAACAGGCTCTAAAAGCCTAGTCCATGATGGATGATGATGATGATGATGATGATGATGATGATGATGATAATAATGATGATGATGAACCAAGTATATTTCGTCATAATTTCCAAATCGATAATTTCATCTAATTCAATAGTTCTCTTCAATCCTCCCTTACTAAGAAGAGACTCTTGGAATTTGTAACTGTAATTCCACGTCAAACGAGTATTGGTCATTAAAGAATGTTAATTTCTATAAAGAGAAGAATGTGACGTATCAAAGGCAGGAAGTTGATGGAGCAGGTTCGAAATGGTTGGTAGATCTGGGTGACTAACAAAATTCAAGTGGCAACGGAAATACGAGAAGTGTTTTCACGCTCAAAAGCCGACCACATGTCGGGAGATCTAGTTAGGGAACGAATGGCCCAACGGGTCAGGTGGCTGACACAAAACTGATTATTCCCTGTTAGAGAGTAGGCCAGGTTCGGAGGGAGATCAGTAACAGAGAGGAAAAAGAAGGAAATAGGGAGTGGAAAGGAACTTGGTTGAAAAAAGGTCAGAGAGGAATGACGATTGGATAACAGTTGAGGAGAAAAAAAGTGAGAGAAAATATTATAGCAAAATGAGGATTTAGAATTAAAGTGAGAGAAGAGAGAGAGGTTGGAAAAGGAATCCGAATAAAAACGGTCAGAGGAAACAAAGATGATGAAATAGAGTGGAATGGATGGAAAAAGAATATAGATAAGGAATTTGTATGAAAAAATATGTCAGAGGAAAAGAGGATTGAGAAAAAAGGGGAAATGATGAAAAAATTGCTGAGAAGAAACTCTGATGGATAAGAGCTTTGAAGATTGAGGAATGAGAGGATGAGGATAACAAAAGAAAAAAGAGGGCATGGAAGGATCTCTGTTGAAAAAGAGGTCAACGTGGTGAGTGAGACAGTTTTTCCTTATGCATCCAACTAACTGTTATCTGTGACAGTAATGTAAATGAATTTCGTAAAGAGGGCTGATGGAACAAAAACAGGACGTTTGAGGGAGGAAGAGTGAAAGGAGAAGGAGAAGAGGAGAGTGAGAGAACAGGAGACAGAGGAAGACTGCATTATAAATACAAGACTGATACACTGAATTTGGCTCTGTAACTGAGAAATTGAATAATTCACTAGAGTTGTAAGAAGAGCACAGACATTCAGAGAGGAGTGAATAATCCATACTGTACGAATCAATATAATGGTGTTGCAACTGAAACTTATATTGTTAAAGATGAAATAATAATAATAATTTATAATAATTATATTGTGTATAATATACAAGTAATTATGGATATTTGAAGTATTTTCAATTTTTCATTCAGAGAATATATCTAAAAGTTTAAGAAATGAGACAATTTCTTGATAAATCAAAGATTATAGTTTGAAGCTGATGAATTTTTCCCTACGAAAGTTTTGGGAAACAATTGGCTTCGTGGTCTTGCTGTTCTCAAAGGTAAGTTAAGATACTTAGGCCTGCAATTCCCGTTAGACGAGTGACCATTGAAACCAACTGTGAAGAATTTAGAAAAATGTAATTTATAAATTGAAGTAATCACTCTCCAATAAACTCAAAACTGTACATTCTTTTATCTGTGAGCATCTTCGCATCTCACCATCAGCCAGACATGAAGCTGGAATCTATGTGGGCATCACACTCGGTAAAAAATATCTCTCATCTACTATCAATATCATGCTTTATCCGATACTATGGTTGTAATCAAATTTCATCGGATGGGCACGTTAAACTGAGGTCCCGGATGAAGTATGACAGTCGTAAGGCCCATTGACGGCTCAAATGATATATATTCAGGCGAGGTGGAACTTTCGACAGGAACTCCCCACCAATAAAATCCATAAATGAATATTAATCCACTAATTTTTGGGGAACACAATCAGAGTAATACATTCATTTCAACGTCAGGAGTTCAATTGATGTTGGGAGGGAATTTTTTTACCGAGGGTGATGCTCGCATATGTGCTCTAGGCTTGTGCGTGCGTAATGAGGCGGATGATAATGAGAGGTTATTGGACCTACAGTTTCAGGTGAGATCCGAACCACCGGGAAGCCATATTGCAACTCATGAATCATATTCAGTATTGGAAGTTGAATGCATTACAAAATTTGATTTCTGCAAAAATTTGAGGTTGAACAGCATAATGAGTAGTGTTGTATAGTAAGTGTAAATAACAGTATAGCATTAGAGAGAAATTTAATAGAGAGAAGGCTGCAACACGGAGAATGATATTACTAGATTAGTTTCACGTCCTAATTAATGAGACCACGATAATTTTATTCGTATGAGCAACCCACCTATCATCCCACACTATATTGATCTCTTTGTAAAGGTCAATATCAAACATATACAGTCTAACATCAATGATGTCGAATACGGCAAAATTAGTTCTTTAACTAAGTACTTTGAAGATCTTCATAATTTCACGAGTATAATCATTCTTTGAAGATGAACATTAAAGATTTACCTGCTTTCGACATCTTATCAAACCTCTATTTTCCCCTGAATTTCTGAGAAGAAAACTCTTCACAATGAAAACTGGAGGGTATTGATCATCGAAATTGACTGAATTCGCAGTCTTTGATGTAATATGAGAATCGCAGAATAACGCCCACGGTTAGAAAAGGCTGAATATCTTATTTTCAAATCATTTTTGAACCACAATTTGAAAAATATTTCCAGTAAAGTATTGCTAGAAAAATGCCTTCTGTGAGGAATAAATCCAGTTCATCCAGAGATGAAAAAGAGAATATATCTGAGCGGGATCATTCAATCGTGTACTTTTTGTAACAGAGATGAAAAAGAGAATATATCTAAGCGGGATCATTCAATCGTGTACTTTTTGTAACTGCATTTTATACAATACTGTAATTATCGTATTCAAGTACCAAGTTACGACCAGAGAGTATAGAATGTAATTAGATGGTTACGACTCCTGTACATAATTTAATAGCATTCTTGATAAAACGTGATTGAATCGACCTCATACTTGGAATCTAATCCTGTTACATCGACCATCATTCTCTATTGATAATACGATCACACTGGCTCAGGTCTAGTTTCAGAGGTCACAGTCGCACCTGATTGACTTCTGGATCACTGAACTAGTCTCAATGTGCCTTGAATTCGATATTGTTCAGAGTTGTAAGCTTACATAGGATATTGTTGCACAACCATATGCTATTGAAGACTATTGAATGACAAACTAATACTGAGAAATTTTAGTACAATAGTCGAAGCAATTCAATGCTCGCAGTAAAAATAATTATGTCTCCAATCACTGCAATACTATACTGAATACTCCATATAATGTGAATTCCGAATAAATGTAACACTTATATTATAGGGAATACCATGTACTAGAAGTCTGAAATTACTTCAGAGTATACATGGTTAATTACAAACCTCTTCAAGGTAGACACACGGTCTATGGAGGGGGCATCATGTTTACTTGGATAAGATTGACCCTTTGGCCTGATATTATTGTTGACCTTAAATTAAGTGCCCCTATGACCTGATATTATTGTTTCAGGGCGACATCATTGAGCGAGTGAAGCTGAAACATGGACTTGAGCTAGCGCTGCAGTGGTTTAGACTTGGAAGATATGCAGTGGCGATACATTGGATTATTACTCTTGCTTTTGGCTGTAAACGGTAAGAGCAGCTCATTTCTCATTTATTTAACACTTTTTTTATCATTGAATAATAATTATTCTTTCGAATGATAGTTTTGATACTGTGTCACTGCTAAGAATAGATTCTTACTTGAAAGATTGTCCGTCTATTATAGGCATACATTTTCCGGGATCAACATCCAATTGAAAGACATTTCCAATATTAGATAAATAATTCTTACTTGAGAGTAGATTAATGATCTCTTTAGTCATGAGTTGTGATATGACTAGAGGAGAAGTTTTATTTCAATCGGGGTTTTATTTCAATCGAACCTAAATGTAAGAAAAATAACATTACTTTGCACAGAAATCACATTGATTTGAGGAGAGCTTGGAGAAGGCACAAAACTCCTATTGGGATAGATTCACCAGCTCTCAGATATCAATCATAGTCACATTATCTCCCGATTTCGAATATTTATCCTCTTCCCAACTTTGGAATACTCATTATCTGTCAGCTCTCATATATCATGTTGAATTCAAATTCAATGTGTTTTTGAACAGAACAAGAAGAGTTGCTTTGCACTTGGGTACTTGAATTCTTCTGCATGATATTCAAGTGTTTAGACTCGACGAAAGGCTTCTCAAATCCAGTAAACTCTTCAAGTGACTTATTGAATTGTCATGAACTCTTCATTGCTCTGACGTTTTACAGCTCCGCATGAACAAAATAATGCTCATCGATCTCTCCTAAAATCAGCTTATCAGCTCCGATACAACTTATTCAGTCAAATGAATTCAAGTTTCAACTCGAATACCTTCATTAAGCAAGATTAGTGACATGTTTATTCGTTCAGATAAAATATGACAAGTGTTCTAGTTCATGAAGGGCAGTCTGAAAGTTTCCAACTCAACAATGAAGATCTTCCGAATAAGAGCTAGCTTATCTTATTGGTCATGTTTGAATTAGGTTCTAATAATATCAACTATTTTTGTCTTGTACCGCATAGTATTCATGCTCAACCCTCCTATCCATGTACCCTCGTACAATGAGATGAGAGGTCAATTTTTTCCTGACTCTTGACTATTTATCGATATTTATTAGTACAATCACATATCATAGATATCCTCAGCGAAGATAAAATGTTGAAGCACTATTGCCCAAAGATTGCTATGATATTCAAAATCTGTTTTAAAATATCTCAATGACTCATACGGCTGTTATAAAACAGTCGTAAAAAGGCCCATTGACGGCTCCAATTGGGCTATATACTGAGGTGAAATGAAACTCCAATCAGGGACTCTCCACCAATGAAAGCCTCACGATTATTATCAATTTTTATAATTTGGATGGCATACTTCAAAGTGGAAGGGTTTGAATTTAAAGTGAAGAAGCAAGATATCTCCATGTAATATTTCCAAGGAAAATTTCAAATAGCCTACTTTATGTCTAGGTAAAGTATTTAGAAAAAAATGAAGCTACTGAAAGTCATAATGAAGCTCATGATTCTGTCAGCCAGTAAGAGTCGCAGTAGCAAGCTTTTCAATTTTCCGCTTTCCTTGGTCCGCCTCTCTCTTTCTAATTTCCTGTTTTCGGATTGTCCAAAACATCATTCTCCACTCATCCAACTTTTGCACCTGCACCATTTTATCATCAAATATGTTTAGAGTGTAAGAAATAGAATTTACAATATTCATAGTAGAATCCACAGAGAATTATATTGCTCGAGTCGTCTTATAAATTTAGTAACTGTAAAAGAAATAGGAATAAGTGTAGCAATATAAATCAATCTATCAAGTGAGAACAAATTTTTCCATAGCTCAAAATACGTAATGAAGATGAAATGCAAACGAAATATTAACTTAATACAACAGTGTTTTTTGATTGAGTTAATTCATACACATTAATTATCCTGTCTGTCTCGTGGAAATTGAATAATATTCGATCATTTCCGAATATTCTTATTGGCGATATACAAAGAGTAGTTGGATTGTTGAATTGTTTCATTATTTATACTTTAGCAGAAGTCATACTTCTTTTGAAAAAAGACTTTTCAAAGAGACCATTCTTCTTCTGGTTCCTTATACTATCGGAGGTTGGAAATCATCACGTCAATTTTCACTTTATTGGTTGCAGCCTTGAATAGTTTCCTTGAGATGCAGTTATACCATTCTCTTGAATCACGCAGCCAGGATATTCTTCTTCTTCCCAAACTCCTCTTTCCCATGATCCTTCCTTGCAATATAAGTCTCAACAGCTCATACTTTTCACCTCTCATTACATGGCCCAGATATTGCAATTTTCTTCTCTTTATAGTCGCAACAACTCCACATTTCTTTGTCATCATTAACAGTACATCCCCATTTGTTACTTTTTTTGTCCATGGTATTCTCAACATTCTCCTTTAGCACCACATTTCAAATGCCTCAATATTTTTGAGGTGTGACTTTTTCTGAGTCCATGCTTCCACGTCGTACAACAATGTAGAAAACACATAACAACGCAGCTTGCATATTCTAAGTTCCAGTTCAATATCTCGCCTACACAGGATTCTTTTCATTTTCATGAACAATGTCTTTCTATTTCCACTCGTCCTTTGATCTCCCTGGTCTGATCGTTCACTTTAGTAATCCATGCTCCAAGATACTTATATGCTGTGACTCTCTCAATAGGTGTATTGTCCACTCCAATATTAACTGACACTCTCTGCTTTTTTGAGACGATCATGCACTTGGTTTTCTTAAGATTTAGCTTCAACCCATAGTTTTTGCTGTAGATATTCACATTTTCTAGTGATAACTCATTTTCACTTCCCGCTATCAGAAGTGTGTCATCTGCATAGTGTAAACTATTAATAGTTAATCCATTTATGGAAAGACCAACATTTCGCTCCATTGAATCTTCTTGACAAATGGCTCCACTGTACACATCAAACAAGAGTGGTGAAAGGACACATCCCTGACGAAAACCACGACCAATTTTCATCTCCCCAGACATCTCATTTTCAACTCTGATCTTTGCTGTTTGATTCCAGTATGAATTGGTAATTATGTATTGGTGAATATCTCTACTGTCAATATTTTCACCTTTGAGAATTTCATACATTTTGTTATGCCGTACCTTATGAAAGGCTTTTTCATAATCAATAAAACACATATAAAGATCCATATTTACATACAGGCATCTTTGCATCAATACACTTACTCCAAACAATGCTTCTCTTGTGCCAAGGCCACTTCGAAAACCCAGTTGTTTGTCACTCATATCAGCCTCTAACTCATTAAAAATTCTTCTATGAATGATTTTGAGAAATACCTTTGGGGTGTGACTCATCACGGCTATAGTACTATGCTCAGCACATTCCTTAGCAATATTTTTCTTTCGAAGAAGCACAAACGTTGATTGAAGCCACTCTTGTGGTATGATACCAGATGGCATTAGAACGATTTTTTATTATTTCAAGTGTGCTGTCATTCATGAGCTTCAACAATTCCACAGGAATCTCATCCGGACCCACAGCCTTTCTCCCCTCAGATCTTTTGATAGCATACTCTACTTCACTTTCAAGAATGTCTGGTCCTGTTCCTTCTGTGTGAACCTCATTTACTATTGATCTATTATCATTGAACAACTCTTCTGTCTATTCAGTCCATCTCCTCATCTTCTCATTTGAGTCAGCAATTATTTCACCATTTTCATCCTCAAGAACAGACACTCATGCCTTTCTCCCACCAGCTTCTTTATCTGCAGTTGGCGCGTAAGCTTGGATAATATCAATCTTCCCCTTACATGACTATTTGCAATATTACAATCCGATCAGAATATGGAACAAAACTTGTCACTGATTTATTGACCTGTTTATCTACTATAATATCAAGGCCATACATGCGTGCATTATCATCATTTCCAGAATAATATGATATATCATTTTTACAAGCACACCTACCAGAGCATGGCCATTGAACGTCACTGGTACCGAGTATATTCACTCTTAGTCTTTCCATCTCTAATATCACATTATCAATCTTCCCTGCCGCATACAAACTCCTTACATTCCACGTAGCAACTCTCATTGATGCTACACTCTTCACAACATTGTTCGCTGCCGTTCCCCCCTGAGATCCGAATTGGGAACTTATTACTCCGGCAATTTAGTATTGAAAACTGCCATGATGAGTTCTACAAAGGACACCCAAACGGATCTTTAATACAGTGGTTTTCCGTTGCCTTCTGTATCCTTAAGCCGTTGATCAAATATGATTCCTCCGTTTTTAAGAGGAATTTGACATTTAAACATATAAACATTTAAACATTTAAACATTCAACATTTAAACATTTAAACATTAAACATTTAAACATTAAACATTTAAACATTTAAACATTTAAACATTAACATTTAAACATTTAAACATTTAAACATTAAACATTTAAACATTTAAACATTTAAACATTTAAACATTTAAACATTTAAACATTTAAAACATTTAAACATTTAAACATTTAAACATTTAAACATTTAAACATTTAAACATTTAAACATTTAAACATTTAAACTTTAAACATTTAAACATTTAAACATTTAAACATTTAAACATTAAACATTAAACATTTAAACATTTAAACATTTAAACATTTAAACATTTAAACATTTAAACATTTAAACATTTAAACATCTAAACATTTAAACATTAACATTTAAACATTTAAACATTTAAACATTTAAACATTTAAACATTTAAACTTTAAACATTTAAACATTTAAACATTTAACATTTAAACATTTAAACTTTAAACATTTAAACATTTAAACATTTAAACATTTAAACATTTAAACTTTAAACATTTAAACATTTAAACATTTAAACATTTAAACATTTAAACATTTAACATTTAACATTTAAACATTTAAACATTTAAACATTTAAACATTTAAACATTTAAACATTTAAACATTTAAACATTTAAACATTTAACATTTAAACATTTAAACATTTAAACATTTAAACATTTAAACATTTAACATTTAAACATTTAAACATTTAAACATTTAAACATTTAAACATTTAAACATTTAAACATTTAAACATTCAAACATTTCAACACTAAAACATTTTAACATTTAAACATTCTAAACATTTAAACATTTAAACATTTAAACATTTGAACATTTAAACATTTAAACATTTAATTTAAACTACCCGTTCAAAAACATCGAACATCTTGAAAATGTATTTTTCCATCAACGTTGTAGACAGTTTCATCCAGACCTGATAACAGCACTCACACTACACTGTTCTGCGTTTTGCTGATTTGGATGAAGCTCCAAGTGGAGTGAATGAACACAGATTCATATTAATTTTCACTAAAAAATAAACGATCAAGGTGAAGTGCTAAGATGATGGAGGTTATACATTTCTCGGAAATGTAATAATTATTTTTGAACTTGAATGCTGCGATGAAGTTGTACTTGAATGCCTCCATTTAGCACTCGCTTGTCACATTGCTCTTAGCCAACCGTGAAGCCTGAGCCTGGCAGCTGAAATGAGATTATTGCTGACCTTTGCATTTTGTCAACTGGGAGCAGAGAGTGGTGAGCGTGATTCGTTTCCAACGACGTTTTTTTGGAGGATATATATGTGACCCCTCCGCTTAACCCCATCCAAAGGATTAAAGTAGCTCTCACATCAATCACTCCACTCTGACTGATTACTGTAATGGAGGAACGGAGGTCCCATCTGTTCGAGCCAAATAGATGGATACTGCTCAACAAATGCTGATTGCAGGGTTACACTCGAGTACAAATTATCGGGATTTGGTTCAATTGATAAGTCCATTGAATAGAGGTTGACTATTTTTCCGCTCGTTGCAGAGTGAATTTCCTGAACTACTATTTCAGTGGGGAAAGTCCATTGAATCTAGGTTTACTATTTTCTCGCTGATTGCTTTTCTGAGCTACGCTTTCTAGAAGTGACTTCCATTATTGTATGTTCCATCGATTGAATTCCTTGGATGAAAATTTGGTGAAGTGAGAAGAATATTCTCAATTCTACGACTTGAACTCATAATCCAATGGAAGTATTTTGATGTCTTGAAGATTAGTATGAGACTTTCTATAAAAGCTTATTCAAATATACTGTATATTATTTACTTGTCCTTATAGAAATACTTCAATTTAGTGAATGGCTATAAGTGGTTAAAGCGTGTTGTGATGAATTGATGAAACATGAAAAAGGTTACTTGATAGTTTTACTATGCTCAATCATTTAAAAGAATATACAAATATAACATGGACTGAGAAGACCAGAGCATAGATTCGACGAACTCAAGTTCCGTGTATTCATTACAGAACATGAATTTGTTAGCTGAAACCATCCATGATGATAAAAAATTTCCCGACTCCCATGGATAAAAAATACCGTAAATGCATCAGAATAGTGAGGTAATCTAATAAGAAAACCATTATTCAATCATCAGTGTCAGGCATTTTGTACTGAGATATTCTGCTTACATCAGTTTTGTAAGAGATACTCTAAACATATTCTATCAGATTTTCTATCACATATATCATGATCATAAGATAATTTCTCTATCAAGAAACTCAATATCAATACTTGAATGATGTTTTTTTCCATTCCTCCAAGGGTAATGCGCTAAGGGTAGAGCCCTGTACTTAGGTGATAATGTACAGGTAGAAATAAAAGTCGGGTAATCGGGATGAAAAAGATTAGGTAGAGTTGGGGTAGATGTATAAGAGTGGGAGAATACATAGTTGAGTGATTTAGACTCTGGCTTTGTATCTCAGTGACCCAAAGTTCAAATCTCAATCAAGATATTCTTCTCGGGCATCTCGCCTGTTTCGAATGTGAAGGAATCAATCCTAGAAACAGTCAGAGGCCCTGTAATTGGTTAGGTGCAACCTAAAACTCTGTCAATAGACCTGAACAGTTAGGTCATTCAATATATTTATCGAGAGGATGATATCGAAAGATGAATGGAAAGTTTCACGTAAGTTCCAAATTCGATTTAAACATTTTGAATGTTATCATTGTAAGAAAGTTTCAAGCAATCATCTACTTATATGGTTCTTTAGCTTTCTATTTGTCACCGACTTCAACATTGTTTGTGAGAGTATTAGAAACTTCAAACTGACATCCCGACAAAGGAATTTACAGCTATGACAAATCGGTAAACCGACCGGAATTTGTAGCCTAGTAGTGGAAAGTGGAAAGTCGTCTAAGCGTGTAACCAACTCTCCGACTTCAATTCCTCTCTTCACTTCAACTGTCTTCTCTTTTCCCTACTCACTTCCAGACATCACTTTTCGTCTCCTCTCCTCTCCTCTCCTATCTCACATACCCTCTCTTTCACTCTATCTCTCTCACTCTTGACAGCCCGCACATGCCGCTGAAAAGTTATCGAATTCAAACTTTTCAATTTTCAAAACTATGGGCTCACTGTTGTGTTGTTTATGTGCATCGCTTGCATAAGAGGACGGATCACTTTGCAGCAGCAATTTCCCATGCGGAACTCTGTGTTTTATGGACCTAGTGCTACGAAATAGAAACCATACCTGGGAAACTGCCAGTACGAGCGATATCATTTCAAGTATTGAAATAAATAAGGAAGTAATTACTTGAATATTATGATACATTGTCAATTTTTTGCAGAATATCATTCAAGTTCATTCATTTGCAATCTTGTCCTGTTTTTTTTTTTTTGAGAATTGAAAGAATTCATTCACGTGATAACAACCCTGATTTCTATTCGTGGAAGTGAGTGAATAACAACAAATTCGAATCTTAACTATTAAATCATTCTTCAATTAACTTTGAAAAGAATAGAGGAATGAATAGAGAGCAGAGGCGTATTGGAGGAGAATCAGGCGGGATTTCGAAGAGGATATTCAACAGTAGATAACTTGTTCACTCTTTACAGTATAATAAGTTATAAGTTGAGCATTGAAAAAAGAAAAACCTATTGTTTCTTCATTGACTTCAAATCCGCATTCGATTGTGTGAATAGAGAAGCCCTATTTTACAAGCTTAATAATTTGGGACTCTCAAATAAATGCATACAGTTGATTAAAAGTCTCTACAACAATACAAATGCTGCAGTATGGTGTAAAGGAGGAAAAACAGAAAGTCCCAACATTGGGAACGGATTAAAACAAGGCTGCTTGGCCTCACCATTGTTGTTTCTGATTTTCGTGCATGACATATCTGAGAGTATAGGTGGATGCCTATCTATAGATGGTTTCGAAATAAACGCTCTTCTGTACGCAGACGATATGGTAATTTTTTACAGATAACCCAGTAATGTTACAGAGAATGATCAATAATTTAAGAAGATATTGTATGTGATGGAATCTAGAATTGAACATGACCAAATCAAAAATAATGGTGTTTAGGAGAGGAGGAAGACTGAGGAGTGATGAGAGGTGGTATTATGGAGAGGAAAGCCTGGTGGTGGTGAAGGAATATAAATATATGGGAGTTACTTTCACACCTGCTCTATCGATGCGTCCTCATTTTAAAAATAAAGTTACAACAGCAAAATTTGGTATAAATAGTGTATGGCGTAGGCTTATCTTAAATGACTTGGTACCAATCTCTAGCAAGTGGCATGCTTATAATGCTACAATGCAGAGCAGTTGTGACTCATGCGGCTGAGGTGTGGGGCTACGTGCAATCGGAAGAGTTGGAACATTTTCAAAAGTTTTTTATCAAGAGATTGCTATCCCTTCCAAGAAATACGCCGAACTACGTCATCTACCTTGAATCTGGAGTAGATACAATGTGGGTGAGTACTTTTGTCCTACACTTCAACTATATATTAAAAACGCTTGCGCTGCCTGAGCATAGATTTCCGCGAATCCTCAGTGAAATATTCATAAAGAAGAAATGTAGTTTATATGGAGAATGGCTAAGACTTTGTAGAGATAATAATATAGACTGGCCAGATAATCTGCAGGAAAAGCGTGAGTGGAGCAAAATGGGTAAGCTATTGGTCACTAAAATTAGACAAACGGTTCGGGGTAAGTGGTTGGATACGCAATTTCATTCCATATATGCTCTGTTGGATGAGGAGGAAAGTCTGATAAGAGAATATATAAATGATAGGAATAAGCGGAATTTTATAAGTATTATTTTCAAAGCTAGAGGAGCTCTATTCCCGCTGAATTACAGACCGGAAAGACGGGAAGAAACACACAGATGTTCAATGTGCAATAGTCAGGAAAACCAGGACATGTTTCATTTTTTTTGTACCTAGATGTAAAATTTCAGGAGAGATAAGAAAGACATGGTTCAATAAGTGGAGACTGGAAAGAAGAGAGGTCATAGAATACTTGGATGGAAAGGATTGGAAACTTTAGGTGGGGTATGTGGGGGCTGCTCTGAGGTATAGAAAGCAAATAATAGAAGAGTTCAATTTATTAATGCTTTCAGTTTTTTTCCTCTAATCGTTGGTCATTCTCTCTGTGATAAATGGATTGTTTTATGAATATGAATATTTAGTCGTGTATACTACTACCGAGCATCCATCACATAATATAACAGTAATATTAATTAGACTAGCCGTCAGGCTCGCTTCGCTCGCCATATCCGTCTAGCCAGGACCCCAGACTGGATCGTCCAAGAATGAGATCAGAAGGCTTGCTTCGCTCGCCTGCATTTTTCATTTGAGCATTTTTATCATATGTTAGGACGATCCAGTCGAAGGTCCACACTAAACGTCTGGCTAAACGGATATGGCGAGCGAAGTGAGCCTGACGGCTAGTAAGATAATATTCCCAGGAATAGTTCCGATTGGAGTAGCAGTGCCCAATCAATTTTTCCGCGATAAATGCATTTCAATCTTCAACTTGGTGTCAACCTAACAAAGTCAACTCAACTTTATGCCAACCTGACAAAATTATTAATTTAGTTACCAGTTAACAACTGTTTCAAAGAGGTACTCTCTCTAGATTATAGTTCTATATTAACATATGGTATTGCCTTTTTTCAATTATAATTGAGAGAATAAGAAGAATATACATGCTAAAAGAAGAACTTTGAACCCTTAAAAACCACCCTTAGAGTTGAAATATTGCCAAAAGATTTCTTAGTGCGCCTCTAAAGGGTCAACTGAACATACCTACCAAATTTGAACGTTTTTGGTCAGGTAGATTTCTAGTTCTGCGAGTGAGTGAGTGAGTCAGTCAGTCAGTGAGTGAGTGCCATTTCGCTTCTATATATATAGATAACTAGCCGTCAGGCTCGCTTCGCTCGCCATATCCGTCTAGCCAGGGGGCTCCGCCCCCTGGTCCCCCGACTTGATCGTCCAAGAATGAGATCAGCAGGCTCGCTCCGCTCGCCTGCATTTTTCATTTGAGCATTTTTATCATATGTTAGGACGATCCAGTCGGGGGTCCAGACTAAACGTCTGGCTAAACGGATATGGCGAGCGAAGCGAGCCTGACGGCTAGTAATATAATATTCCCAGGATTGAAGTAGCAGTACCCAATCAATTTTTCCGCGATAAATGCATTTAAATCTCCAACTTGGTGCCAACCTAACAAAGTCAACTCAACTTAATGCCAACCTGACAAAATTATTAATTTAGTTGCCAGTTAACAACTGTTTCGAAGAGGTACTCTATCTAGATTATAGTTCTATAGTAACATATGATATGGAAATTTCAATTATAATTAAGAGATTGGGAGAAGAATAATATACATGCTAAAAGACGAACTTTAAACCCTTAAAAACAACCCTTAGAGTTAAAATATTGCCAAAAGATTTCTTAGTGCGCCTCTAAAGGGCCAACTGAACATACCTACCAAATTTGAACGTTTTTGGTCCGGTAGATTTTTAGTTATGCGAGTGAGTGAGTGAGTGAGTGAGTGAGTGAGTCAGTCAGTCAGTGAGTGAGTGCCATTTCGCTTTTATATATATAGTGTCACGGCATATTTTCCAATAAAAATAGAAACAGCTTAAATCAAAAGAATTTTGAAAGTAGGCGCCAATCTCTGAGTTCATTATCTCTTATTTCCGATAACAGAGAGTGCTCCTTTCCATACAGCTGATAGATTGGTCATCCAAAAACAAAAATATTCCACAGATGATAATATTTCCAAATTATTAAAAAAATTAAAGTAATTCGAAATAAAATAAAATAACAAATTCCATTCACCACCTATCCTATGTCCTTCCTTAATTTGGCAATAGTGTGTGACGTCACATCTCGGAAGTGCGGTGGAAGAAAAATCTTATCGTTAGTCGGGTGTGTGTCGGATCGTGCCGTATGATGATGTGCTGAGAACTGAACGTGCTTCATATGTGAAGGACAGATAACACATATATGTCGCTGTCGTATCGTGTCGACCGTTTTTATGAGGACTATATCTATATATCGGTGAGTTGATCAATAATATATATTATATTGCCAAATTTTCCTGCATAATCCATCACCACCACATGTGTAACTTAGGCCTATTAATTGATGGAGTTATTCGGAGCAATTACAAAATGAACCTTTTAAAATATACAAATATGGAACTAATTTAAATTTATTCAATAAAAATAGGCCAAAGTAGTAGTGGATATTTCTAAATTGGGATTTCAAGATTATGAACCCCAACAATAGATAACGGGTGTATTATATTTATTTTTCTCTCTATTCTCATAATTATGAATCAGGTGAGAGTTCAATATTTGACTAATCTATTCTTTCAAATACAGTCTGTTTTGTTATGAATCGCAAACCAAGCAATTTTATATATTTTTTTTTATTATCACTATTTTGAAGGCTATTTTGAAGACTATTTGAAGGCATATTCATAAAGGCTTTTTCTTCGTCTGAAGAGTTAAGTATTATAATTATCAAGTTCGGCTCAACTTCGGCTGACGGAAAAATGCCATGCCTAATGAACTCTTTACTGCTGATTTACTGTTTATTATTTCAATAATTGTTTTCTTTGTTTTCTACATTGAGAACTGTTTGAATTGTTGTGTTGAATAAAGTTCATTCTTATTCTATTCTATAAAACAATCTTCAATGATTTTTTCTAAATTTCCAATGCATATAATAGAAGTTTCCTTCTACTGAAATGAACGTACATAGAAGGAAAAAAGTGTCGAGAGCTTTTTTATCGGAAGAGCTTGTTTTGCAATACCTTCAACAATAGTCGGAAAATAAATTTCGATGATTTTTTGATCACATAAAAATCAAGTTCAATGAACAATAATAAAAACTTCAATTAGTGAGCATTGTAGCAGATACTCAAAGCTGAACATATCCAACAAAGGGATTGCATCTAGCATATGAACTGCATTCTAAATTGCACAGTCAAGCATTGTGTGTAGGTGGTTGCTAGTGTGAATGGATGCATATTGCAATATTGTTCAATTTGCTTTGAACCGATAGTACTAGTCCAGAGTATTGATTTCTCGATATGACAAACACCAAATTTAGTAAGAGGAATATCATACAGTATAAATAACACCAACTTATGTCACGTCACAGTCCTGATCAATTGATGCGCATCAACCAGATATTACTACACTAAATTGGAAATATTATTCATTTGATAAGCACAGATCATTCGAAGTAGCTCTTTTAACATAAAAATAGACGTAAAAGGATATGGAAGCAGACGAGCAATCCAAAACTTTTCAAGTCTCATCTCAAATTAAAATCTCAACAAATTCCAATGATTCGAAATGTAAAATCATAGATGATTGAGGTTATAAAAACTTTTTCTCAAATAATTTTCTCTTCAGATTCTCATGTCGTCAAATTGAAAAAAAAATATATATTTTGGAGGGAAGGTCGGAAAGAATTAAGAGAAGACATAGAAAACCGAGAGCTGACATGTGCATTTTCCTCTCTACATAAACATAATTCCAAAACAAATTATAGAGTGACTGATTATTGATGATTTATAAATGATTCATATATTATAGTTACGTTGATGTAGAAATGTTCAAATCTATTATTATTTCCCAGAGAAAAAACAAAAAATTCTGCAGCTGAAGAAGTGGTCGTTGAAGCTTGATCATATCATAGAATAAGAATAGAGAAATTATAGTACTTTTTACATTACCTCTATGATTCTATTCAATGAATTCGGTTCCTAATTATTCAACTTAAGTGTAATAATTAACTAATTAAGTGTAATATTTAACTATAATTTGGTGTTTTAATTTTTCTAAATTTAAAATTTGCATCTCATATTTATTTTTGGACGAAAGTTGAGCTTGAAATTCTTACAGAAGAAACATAACCTATTTTTTGGACATGTAATCAAAATTTGGGAATGGAATAGTTTTGGGCCAAGCCTGTTGTTCCTTCCCAATCATATTTATATGATTTGTTATTGTATCCACGTATTGTGAAATGGTGCTTCCTGAGGGGTTATCTCCTATGATAGAGTCCCACGTTGTGAAGCCATTGTGTGAAGTTGTGGATTGTAAATCCTTCACAGATAATACGACGTTTCTGATATTTATAAGAGCAGTCTCTAAATTCCCTCTTTTGCGAATAAATTCACAAAAAATTAAGGCCGTTTGGCTCGCAAAATTACTGGGTTCAAACCTCAGCTCTAGCTCAGTGGTAGAAACATGAACTTCATAAATACAAATAATCACCATAAGGTTCAGTGACCGATGATTGATAATTCTTACCGCTGCTTCTGTGAAGTTCTTGAAGAATACCAGTAAGGAAATAAAAAGAATATTTGATGACTGATTATCAGTAACCATGTACCACTAGAGAATAATAAGGACCAACTATAGTTGTTTCTAGTTGATTCTTAAAACGCTTGTCGTGAATACAAGTATTCACCAATATACCCTTCTGAAATTCCTTAGAACTTACAACGCCAGTTCTGGAAGCTCTCTGGATCCTTATATGATATAACTGGAACCTTATTAATATAATTTCTTAATATACTTGTTCTGGTAGATGAGATGAATATCATCAAAGGATGATAAATATTGAGTGCTCTGAATAAGATTAATATCACTCGATTCAATAATTTTAAGTGCTGCTAAATATTTGTTGATATTAAAACAGCTCAAACTGTATATCACGAGATGAACTAGGATAAAATAAATTTCTACGATTTGTATGCTGACATAAAACACAAAATATATTCCCATAAAAAAGATGTGCATAAAATATTCGATATATATCTATAATTCACTTAAATAATCTATTTCAAAAATCTGAATAATAATTATCACAGGCTTTGCTAATATTCACAATAGTGGGTTTCAAATTCATAAATATATTATATTTAATACTGATACTTATACTTCCAATCAATACAAAATTTTGCAAACAAAAACCTGTTCGGTCTATAAGTTTGATACGATATACTTTGGTCAATTAACAAATTTATAATTAATAAATTAATATTCAAACATGAGATCTCAGGGCTTTTAATATGAATTCGGGCTGTGCATGGAAGTAAGCTTCCTACATATATTAAATAAATTTATAAAATGTTCTTATGAACTATGTGATATTATACAACACGTGGTGATTTTTAATTTAATTCAAGTTAATTTGAATAGCGCTTTTTTATTAATTACCCCACTGAACGTAGAAAAAACGAGCTCGTTTGAATCATCACTCACTGAATTGAAGTTCTTGACGGTCTCGTGGATTGAATTAATTATTTCCAATAATTAATTAGGTAGGCTCCTTTTCGTCACTGCTGGGCTAACGCGTGATCCAGTTTTTTATAAGTTTCTTTCGAATTAAAGCTATGTTTATGGGAATCTTTACAAATTACGAACTCTTTGACAGCACTGAGTTCACAGATAATTGACATTCAATACAAATATTTTACATTAAAAAAGGGTTTGGCTTAATAGTTTTTAAAATTTTTAAAAAGAGGAAGAAAGAACCCTAAACTCCATGTGCATCCTCTCAGGTCGGGATCTTAAGCCAGAAGAAGGAGGTTTTTAGAAAAATTTGTCTCTTCCACGAATAATTCTGTAAGCTACTCTCTGATTGGCCTTCAATTTAATAGACTCAATACAATTGGTTGCCTTGGGAATCAGGGCTTCCTCGGCTTTATAATAGAAAAAATTAACTAAAAAAGAATTTTTATACAAATGTATGGAGTGTTTATCTTAAATTGATTTCATAAATAAACCATAACATGCGGTTTTAGTACATTTAGTTTTTTTTATATGAGTTTTGTATACTCTTGATTTATCATGCTTTTTTAGATTATAATAAATATTTATACAAAAATAATGGGTGTTCGTATTTCTACACATCGACTTCCTTTAGTATACATAATATATCCTTTATGAGTGAATTTTATATAATTCAACCTGTCATATGGTTGATCGAATAATCAGCTGATTCGCTCAGTATTGATTCTAATAATTATCGAGTTATCCAAGATCGACTAATTCTTTTCAAAATGTAAACAAGTAACTCTAACCTCAATGTTCATGCATTTTATTTTTTATAATCCGCCAATAATAAGTAAGCCGCTTTATAATTTTTTGATCTTACCAATGGGTTCTCATAATTATTAAATCACAATTAAACATGTTTTCTTATCATTGTTGATAATGCTATTACTCCTAATCGCTAATAATACTTGATTTGAGTTGATTTATCCTTTGACTAGGTCTAACCTTCTTTCCAATTTTATAGTTCTATTATATTTCATTGGTTCATTTTAAAATATTTGGTGGTATTAATTTACCACGTGACACAATACGCCCTCTGATTTCTGATTTAAAACGACAATTCGAGAATATAATATAAATTTTATGATCCAGTTGGTTTTGGATCAGAAATCATACATGTTACAAAGTCTGTTAATAAATCTACTGAGAATTCTACCTCCTAACAATTCAACAACATATACAACAATAAATAAATTCAATTCAAATACATACGCCTTACATCGGCCAATCTCCTTCTACACACAATATACAAATAAAAACTATCTCCTCCTCCATACACAATATAAACCTTTTTTTCTAATCCACGCTCCGCCCTCAGGCCAGAAGCACATTTGAACGTTAGTGCAAAATCATTGCCAACCTAACAAACTGGTAATTCTCTGACTTGCAGAACATAATATTTTTTCTCCCTCGACATAGAACAGTGACTTGTACATTTTTATTTCATTCTCTTGCAGAATTTGGGCTTTGCTTTCATATAATGAATATTTTTAAAGGATAATCTTTGGTAAGTTTTATTAACAAGAACTTCTTATTCATCTGATACATTGAGACTTTGGCTTAATACTTTTGGTGGTAACTATGCGGTTTGATCATTTGGCGGATAATTTTAGTGATTTCCTCAATTAGTTTACACATAAATAATAATAATATAATATTTTTATAATATCTCTACATGCAATTCACATTCATATGACACTTGAGCCTTTCTTGGGGGTGTCAACTTGGGCGATTTATCAGGCATTGAATACTCGGGTTTTCGTAGTGGACAGCTGGTTTCCATTGGTTTCGGTTCATCACTTGTCGCCATTTTGATGTATACAAGTTATACAACAGTAAGTTGGTTTTTTAAATTGGAAGTTATTTATTCTCTTGCTTCATTAGTGAGGATGATATTAAAGGTGGTTTCTAAATTTTTTTTTATTTCTTTATTTTCAGGTGTTGTTATTCGAAGTGGATACTCGTCTGCTAATTAAGTATATTGTTGGCGTTCATCTGGTACGTATATCTTGTCAGGTAGGTCCGTGAATCCAAATATTATTGTTTACTTTCTTATCGCTTATTGTCTCGATAATACGGCTTGAGATTAGAAATATTTTCCCACCAAGTTAAATTTGGTTTGCTTTCT
The DNA here is from genome assembly GCF_014356525.2 of Nilaparvata lugens. Classification (NCBI taxonomy): domain Eukaryota; kingdom Metazoa; phylum Arthropoda; class Insecta; order Hemiptera; family Delphacidae; genus Nilaparvata; species Nilaparvata lugens. Next base: position 25,732,863 of record NC_052511.1, on the reverse strand, counting down.
TCATACAATTGAACTGTATTACGTTCAGTTACGGCTGCTATCCGGTTGTTATTTATAGATGAGGCTGTCCTGATGATGATTTATCCTTTATAAATATAAAACCCCGGTATCTTGTATACCTTTTCAAACAATTCTTAGCTTCCTTAATGGTAATATATTTCAATCCATTCTTTTTCCAATCATCTTGTAGTCTTAATGCATTTTTCCTGTCACTTTCATTTAATATTCTCGGTTTCAGTTCGTTATAAATTAGTAGGCTCACAACAATAAACATTTTTATAATATTACCTTTCCCATCATCAATAATAGATTCTTTTAATAACAACAACATAATATCTTCTATCATACCTACAACGCAGTCCTTTATCCATATCACAGCCATAACAAATAGTATACAATATATCAGAATATTTATCATTTCTTTAACAATATAATCTCTCAACATGTAATAGTCAGGTACTTTCACTCTCTTATTATAATTTCTTATTTCTTTTACTCTTCTTAAACACTGTTTATCCTTCATCAAACTCAATACGTAGTCCACTTTATTATTATCATCCATGCATGTTTCAATCGTAGTTTTCCTTTCAGTTCCGTTTTTATCCCTGTATGAATCCATATTAGTCCTTCCAGTAGCTCCAGTTTCATTCCATTTATTATGTCCATTTTGCCGGTCACATCGCTGATCTTCTGCTTTAAAGCGAATGTGCCGCGGATGCATGCTGTCGATCTCCGGTCCTCCATCCTGGTTTCGGTCCGGTGTCCTCCTCGGGTGTTTGAAACGTGCATGCAGCCTCCATCGTCGCGTGCGGTACTTCTTTTTCTTCCGCCTGACTTTCCGCCTCCGGGCCTTACGGTGTATGCTTCTTGTATCCCGAATGTTGTCCTCCCGGTACTCCCTGGTGTCATCCTTTTGTTTCTCCATCCTGGGTTCCTCGGGGTGCCTTGGTGGGGTCGATTGATGCGGGTGCGTAGGTCCTGTGCGTGGATGCTTGGTGGTGGTCCCTTGATGCGCGGGTGTGGCATTCAAAACGGGTTGATCGCATGTTTGCTCCATATTGCATAACTCCTTTACTATAACCTGGTGCTCCTCGGTGGCGGGTTGCTCTTCCTGCGGTGATGGTTCTTCAGTGGGGAATATAAGGCTCAAGAGGGATTGATGTTTATGGGGCGTTTTAAGTGCATGGTGTGCGGCGGTTTTTGGTGTTGGTTTCTGTGTGTCTGGTGGTGGGTTATTTGCATGTTGATTTTGGGTTGTCTTTGTTGTATGTGCTACTGTGAGAGATGTGTCTACTCTATTATTATTTTGTTTATTTTCGTCCTGTTTTGTGAAATTTACATCCTGATTTGTGAAAGTTATTTTCTGTTTATTATTTCTATTCAAGCGATCTCTGTTATCATAATATGTTTTTCTATAGTACTGTTTGCTTTTTTGATATTGAAATCTGTTTCTGCAATTATTTTCAGTGTACTTTGCACTTTGCGCATTTGCTCCAGCGTTTGCAATATAATTTTCACTATTATAATTTTTTCTGAAACTATTGCTATTATGTTGAAGAGAATGGTTGAAGTCTCCTGTGCGATCGTTTACCTGACTTGATTCAGAAGTGACGGATTGGATACAGTGTAAATGTTCCATCAGTTCCTTACAATTGGAAATCGAAGATACTGCCAGTGTCATGCGAACATTGTAAGGAAGCTTTTTTGATAATATATTTGCTAATGATGCATCCGCCAAAGATTCGTCTAGTTGCGAATTCTTGCACATCATCTTAGCTACAAATTCAGTATATGACTGTCTGCCTCTATTATCATATGTGCATGATATAATCTCTGATAGTGAGTCCATCTGTTTATGTTTACTCCAATACTGCTGCAGGAACTGGGAGATGAAGTCCTCCAGGCTATTGATATCTCTCATCCGGCTCTGGAAAAACATCAGCGGCTCGCCGAGTAATAGACTAGACAGTTGGAAGCGCCATACTAACCAAGAGGTGGGTATCAATTCTTGAATGGCTTTTATTTGATCTATAAATGGTCTGGGTTGCATATGACGGTGGGAGTTATCAAATTTTCCAAGACTTTGAAAAAGTTGAGTGCCGTTTACCACCTCGGTCGGTGTATAATGCATCCGACTGACTGGGATACTTTCCATACGGGTCTCTATTCTGGAGACTCGTTCTCCATTTGCGATCCATTTATCATTCATACTTTTCTTGTTTTTATTCACTTCATCGTACAATCCGGTGAGCTTCAACTGTTGTCCGCCTATGGCATTCTCTAACATGCCGTACTTTTCTCGTGATTTTGCCCCCTCTTCCGTTAAATTCACTATACCTGTCTGCATGTTACTTTGCTCCTTGACTATTTTCGCTATTTTATTATTATTTTCCTCCACCTTGGACTCTATCTCATCTTTATTTTCTAATACCTTTTCCATGACAGTTCCCATGATAGTGGTGCCTAGCTCCTTACCCAATACGTCCACCTGTTTTTCAACTTCCTTTGGTACGTTATCCAACCGTTCATTTATTTGACAGGTGACGTCATCTATACGAGTTTCTAACTTTTTGATAACTGCAGATTGAGTATCTATTTTTGTATCTATTATATTTCTCACTTCCTCCCTGAAGCTAGAAAATTTTTCATCCATAGTTTTGATACCTTCCTGTAGGATTTTAGTATTTTCCTCCGCTTTATCCTGGATGGCTTTAGTGTTTTCATTGATATCTTCTTGTTTTTTTTTAGTCACTCCCTCCAAGGCTTGGCTGAGCAAGAGTTTAAATTCATTTATAGAATCGTTTGCTATGAGGTTTGTAGTATATCCGACTGAAGAATTTAATGTGGTGTTGCCTTTTCCTAGATTGGTGGTTGCAGATGGCGGTTGACTGGCGATATTGGATGGCGATTGGGTGGCGGCACTCTCCGTTCCCTCGGCGGCGCTTGGAGCGATCTGCGAAGACGCCGGTACCGGGTTGGACGCCCTCACTCCCTCATCTCCCTCAGCCGGACTCTCATCGGAATTAATCGCATCAACGACGTTATCGATCTTCGTAGAAGACAATTGGGCCAAGTTTTGCGGGTCGAAATTGATGGAGCATATGCTGCCTCCCTCTCTCTCTCGTGGGGTCTCCGCTGCATGGTCCTGGGGTTGTTGATTGGCCGGTGTCGTAGCTGCATAGTTTTGGGGGTGGTCGCTGAAGTAGGAAATTTGCGAGTTAGCTGGCGACTGGTTCATGGTGACGTTATTATGGAATACTTCGAGTAAATAGCCAAGTGTGTTGCCAAGTCTCAGGAATATTAAAATGGATTCAGTGATAGTGCCTATTCTGGATAAAATTGTGTGGTGTTAAAAGTTTCAAGTGTCATGTACATATATTATGAAAAGACCTTCGAGTGCTACAGGTACGCTTATCAACATAGACAGATTACGCTAATATAGTTCTTAAAATTTTAGGTAGGGTTTTATCTTCCTTACTAATAGCTATGCGATTATATTCCAAATAATCTATACCCCTGGTCAGCATACAATATCTAGATTCAAAAAATCAAAATCAAAATTTTACTATAGACTTTTATGGAAATTTCCATCCAATTTTTTCTCTATTATGAGAATTATGTTATCAAACTCGTGTGATACAGTTTGTCTGTATTTATGCAGCTTGAAAAATTTTAATTTGAAGAGCAACTCAATTATTTCAGCCAGAACTTACAATAGATTATCAGATATATCTTGTTGAATCAACTTCAGATTATACTTCTTGCAGTTTTCAGTTTTATCAATAATTTTATGAATCATTGATAGTGAGATTGAGTAGGTAAGCTTTTCATCACGCTCCACTGGTTGGGTGCCATTGTGTGAAATGGTGCTTCCTGAGGGGTTATCTCCTATGATAGAGTCCCACGTTGTGAAGCCATTGTGTGAAGTTGTGGATTGTAAATCCTTCACAGATAATACGACGTTTCTGATATTTATAAGAGCAGTCTCTAAATTCCCTCTTTTGCGAATAAATTCACAAAAAATTAAGGCCGTTTGGCTCGCAAAATTACTGGGTTCAAACCTCAGCTCTAGCTCAGTGGTAGAAACATGAACTTCATAAATACAAATAATCACCATAAGGTTCAGTGACCGATGATTGATAATTCTTACCGCTGCTTCTGTGAAGTTCTTGAAGAATACCAGTAAGGAAATAAAAAGAATATTTGATGACTGATTATCAGTAACCATGTACCACTAGAGAATAATAAGGACCAACTATAGTTGTTTCTAGTTGATTCTTAAAACGCTTGTCGTGAATACAAGTATTCACCAATATACCCTTCTGAAATTCCTTAGAACTTACAACGCCAGTTCTGGAAGCTCTCTGGATCCTTATATGATATAACTGGAACCTTATTAATATAATTTCTTAATATACTTGTTCTGGTAGATGAGATGAATATCATCAAAGGATGATAAATATTGAGTGCTCTGAATAAGATTAATATCACTCGATTCAATAATTTTAAGTGCTGCTAAATATTTGTTGATATTAAAACAGCTCAAACTGTATATCACGAGATGAACTAGGATAAAATAAATTTCTACGATTTGTATGCTGACATAAAACACAAAATATATTCCCATAAAAAAGATGTGCATAAAATATTCGATATATATCTATAATTCACTTAAATAATCTATTTCAAAAATCTGAATAATAATTATCACAGGCTTTGCTAATATTCACAATAGTGGGTTTCAAATTCATAAATATATTATATTTAATACTGATACTTATACTTCCAATCAATACAAAATTTTGCAAACAAAAACCTGTTCGGTCTATAAGTTTGATACGATATACTTTGGTCAATTAACAAATTTATAATTAATAAATTAATATTCAAACATGAGATCTCAGGGCTTTTAATATGAATTCGGGCTGTGCATGGAAGTAAGCTTCCTACATATATTAAATAAATTTATAAATGTTCTTATGAACTATGTGATATTATACAACACGTGGTGATTTTTAATTTAATTCAAGTTAATTGAATAGCGCTTTTTTATTAATTACCCCACTGAACGTAGAAAAAACGAGCTCGTTTGAATCATCACTCACTGAATTGAAGTTCTTGACGGTCTCGTGGATTGAATTAATTATTTCCAATAATTAATTAGGTAGGCTCCTTTTCGTCACTGCTGGGCTAACGCGTGATCCAGTTTTTTATAAGTTTCTTTCGAATTAAAGCTATGTTTATGGGAATCTTTACAAATTACGAACTCTTTGACAGCACTGAGTTCACAGATAATTGACATTCAATACAAATATTTTACATTAAAAAAGGGTTTGGCTTAATAGTTTTTAAAATTTTTAAAAAGAGGAAGAAAGAACCCTAAACTCCATGTGCATCCTCTCAGGTCGGGATCTTAAGCCAGAAGAAGGAGGTTTTTAGAAAAATTTGTCTCTTCCACGAATAATTCTGTAAGCTACTCTCTGATTGGCCTTCAATTTAATAGACTCAATACAATTGGTTGCCTTGGGAATCAGGGCTTCCTCGGCTTTATAATAGAAAAAATTAACTAAAAAAGAATTTTTATACAAATGTATGGAGTGTTTATCTTAAATTGATTTCATAAATAAACCATAACATGCGGTTTTAGTACATTTAGTTTTTTTTATATGAGTTTTGTATACTCTTGATTTATCATGCTTTTTTAGATTATAATAAATATTTATACAAAAATAATGGGTGTTCGTATTTCTACACATCGACTTCCTTTAGTATACATAATATATCCTTTTATGAGTGAATTTTATATAATTCAACCTGTCATATGGGTTGATCGAATAATCAGCTGATTCGCTCAGTATTGATTCTAATAATTATCGAGTTATCCAAGATCGACTAATTCTTTTCAAAATGTAAACAAGTAACTCTAACCTCAATGTTCATGCATTTTATTTTTTATAATCCGCCAATAATAAGTAAGCCGCTTTATAATTTTTTGATCTTACCAATGGGTTCTCATAATTATTAAATCACAATTAAACATGTTTTCTTATCATTGTTGATAATGCTATTACTCCTAATCGCTAATAATACTTGATTTGAGTTGATTTATCCTTTGACTAGGTCTAACCTTCTTTCCAATTTTATAGTTCTATTATATTTCATTGGTTCATTTTAAAATATTTGGTGGTATTAATTTACCACGTGACAGTATGAATAAATAAATAAACTTGCCAAGCCAATTCTTCTGAGTTCTCAAATAATTGACATCGTAATATTCATTCAAAAAGAGGGTGTAATCCTCCCTCTCCTATTGTTAAAATAATCTATTAGGTATCTCATGATGTAGGTGTCTAGATACCCGATCAGGGATTAATCTATATTCAGGAGCTAGATACGCTAGGAACACATGCTTCCTGCTTCAAGGCATGTTTGATTTGAATAATTAAGCGTTACAGTGGTGTTTACTTTGCTGTAACTTTGTATTTTCTAAACAGACTGCTGCGCATTTCTCAGCGCTTCTCCGCTGCTAATGAGCAAACAATCCAAAATAGAGTATTATGCCAAATGAACGACTACATTCAATTTATGCATCTCCTTGAGATCAGCACCAGCAGCACCCAAATTGAGAGCGAAGGTAATGCCAGAGACGTTTGAAGGGATTATGAGCCTCGAGGTTCAAGTAGCCTGTGAGACCTACCAACCTTCATGTGCAAGAACGATTCTTTAATGTATAATATTACATCAATAAATTGTTTAGAATATGATAATTCAATGAATACGGGCCGTTTGCAGTCAAAGCAGAAACTGAATTTGATCAATTGTTGGCTTTAACTCAAAATGAATTACATGATAAAGAAAGAAATTTGATATAAATTCAATCCAGTTTAGAATGAAACTTAGTTGAAACTGTCACTGTGCAAACGGCACTTGGTGAGAAATTATATAATCTGATAAATTATTATAGGCTCTATACCATATTATGATAAAGACAGTCGTTATCTGAGGCTTATTGGACTTTATCCATTGAATTCAGAGAGCCAGACATATTCCTAAAATTCAAGATTCATTATAGAATGATTTATGGAACGATACTATACAAAACTAGATAATTTAACAATACTAACTGGATTTTCATCATTAGTTATTACTTCAGATCAATTCGCTCAAATGTTCATTTTTTGATTTCTGGGAATCAAATTGTACAATATTTTATCAAAACTGTCATGGAAGTGTATTGCATAATCAAAAATCATGAAATTCTTATTATTTATAAACTGTATTTTTTCATCAGGAAGTTTTGTTATTTTTATCAATCGTTCATTTATATTGATTTCTCTAATCGATATCTGATTTGACTGGTGTAGACATTTGAAATTTGAATTCTCACCATACAATTATTTTCAAAACAAAAACACCATTAAAATACTTCATTCAAACATAAACATGAAATAAATATATTCTTCTAAACATAAGCTTATAGGCGTTGCCAGCAAAACCAGAGGTTGTGTGCTACAACAAGTATCAATTTTAGAAATTTCAACTTACAAAAATAAATGAACCATTTAATCGATATATCAATATTGAGAAAAAAATAAACAAAAGGATTGCTTCAATACAGAGATAGCGGAAGGGAAAAATAATTGAAACTAAAAATCTATAAGGATGTGACAAAAGATAAGGAGATCAGTAATTATGAAAGTGGTGAGATACATTAACAGATTTCAAGCATTCAATTATATTTCTAATAATGGATGACTTATCAACATGCTTCACTAGGGAGTGTTGAAGTACCAAGTTAATAAGTTTATTGCTGATGTAAGTGAATTGTCTTCGGCAAACAGTTGAGCCAGTTCTATTTAAAACTTTTATTTTATTTTCAGTTGTTGACAAGACTTTGTGAAGAGAGTTTCGTTTTTCGTTTTCGTGCTGCTCCGTTATATCAGTTAGCGATTGTAGTATCTGTGAGTTGGCTTTCTACCGGTGAATTCGGGGTGTTTTATGTCGATGCTGTGCTTAGACTGTAAACCAATCATGTCATGTGAAATTTGTTTTAAATCAGTGCGAAGCGGTAATAATGATAAAATTACCTGTGGAGTGTGTTCGGCCCTGGTACATGGGGCTTGTGCCGGACTGAAATTTAATGACGTGAAGTTTATGACAGAAAATAATCAAATATGGCGCTGTAGCGATTGCAGCTTGGAGCGCAGGAGGAGTATGTCGACTGAGACTCCAGTCCCAAGTGATTCATCGTTGACGATTGCTGACGTAGTCGCTATGCTGAATGTTATGAAGGAGGATCAAAAGAGGATGGAGTTGGACCTCGGGAAGTCTATGGGGGCCTGAGGGGATTGCCATAAGGGGATCACGGAGCTAAATCTGAAGCAGGAAGAGCGGAATGAGAAGTTTGAAACTTGTCTAAAGACTATAGAGGAGTTGACATTCAAAGTTGTGAAGTTGGAACGGGAAAATGCTACATTGAAAGAACGTGAGGAGGATCTAGAGCAATACTCTAGAATTAACATGGTCGAAATACGAGACCTGCCTCAGCAACCTAACGAAGACCTGAACTCGTTAGTTTGTAACATATCAAGTGCTCTCGGCTGCCAGATCAAGGAGGATGCCATCGACGTGTGTCATTGCCTGGGTCGCGCTGGACCAGAGGGGCCTGCTCCGGTTGACGTCAAGTTCATCAGGAGAACCGACAAAAATACGCTCCTACAGAAGAGGCGAGTTAAGCGCGATTTTTCGACCAGACACATTGGCGGTAATACTGATCAACCTATCTACATCAATGAGTGTTTATCGCCGTCAAGAAGGAAGCTTTTCTCATTTGCTAGATCAGCGCACAAGGAACACCGTTTTAAATTTCTTTGGGTGAGAGACTGTAAAATTCTAATAAGGAAGCAGGAAAAAAGCCCAGTGATCGAACTCAAATCAAGTGAACAATTAGATACGCTACTATCTCAAAGCTCATTAACGATTCATGATGTTAAAAATTCTAAGGTCAGTGCGAATGTATAGTTCAAAATCTTTCAAAAATTCCAAAGTTTTTAGTGCGATCGAATTTAGTTGTAGTAAGTTATTTATTAGCTTCTTTTCGGAATCTTTCAACTAGTAAATTATTTCAGTATAGAAAATAAAGGAAGATTTTCAAAATGATTTGCTTTACTCTTTTATTACATAGTAGGCCTGTATTATATAATCCTTACATCAACCTCGCTGCTTCAATGTATCTCAATAGAATTGGAATTTTCATTTGTTGGAAAAATATAATAATTGTCAAAATTGATGGTGATCTGTAAATCTCTTTGTACGAGAGTTCAATTAATGTTTGAAATATCATTATAGATGTGTGACTATACAAGACGTCTGTGTCAGGGGTGTATATAAAAAGGGAACGAAAATACGCACCGAAATAATGAATAATATGGAGAAAAATCAGAACAGTTATTACAGAAAAAAGTACAGTAATCTGAATTTTTAACGGCCTGACGGTAAAGTAAAAAGGGCATTCAGCGCAAATTACCCTCTGAATATGAGCAGCAAAACTGATATTAAGTATCATGGGATGTTACTATATTTTTGTGTTGTATTTTTGTCGTTATCAAGCTCACAACTGCTCTAGGAATATTTCAAACATTATAAAATCATATTCCGTAGCAATACAAATAACCATGATTATTCGATTCTTATCGCAGAAGCAACAAGTTTATATTGGGAGTTCGTTTTCCAATCGAAGGAAAAATTCGAAAATTCTTGTGAATCGACATGATGATTTCCCCTGAGCCTCAACGTTCCAGTTAACAGATGAAATCGTAAAAAAGAATCTAAAAACGGAGAGCGAACGTTTATTTCAACTCAGAGATACGTCTACAGAACAGCATTGAAATGAGCATTCTGTCCAAATGAAGGTGAAACCAATTGGTTCGAAGTGAGAGAGAAAAAAATGAACTGCAACAGTTGGAGAGAGTGAGAGGTTAGATTTGGTCAAATAATATTAATCCATCATATTCGTTGAATTATTGAAAAGATTCTCTGCAGATGAGGCACTTGAGAACGGTACAATAAGAATGTCATCCTGAAAAACAATGATTCCAATATTCCAATCTATTAATCAATGGCAAACGTCTAATTAAAACTCTTCACTTCAAAAAACTGCTTGTTCCTATCCTGGTTATCCACTCCAATTCCAGATATTTCCAATTTCCATTGATTTCAATTAATCATTGCTCTAGTATTTTCAGTCCATGTCCTGAGTCATGAACAGACTGTTTAATCATTCCAATTGATGAGCTACGAAAGCTATAGCTTATTATCAATCAATTACTTGATAAAGAAATATGGATTTCAAGATGCAACAATAATTCATTGCTCAACTTAAATCAATTGAATACCATTGATAATATTCAATATCTAGTACAGTTCTATTCAATCAGTATGAATGATTTTAGTAAGCAATATCAATTTGTTGTGATTAGGGATGTCAATCCCGGGACTGATTTCCAATCCCGGTAATTCGGGATTATCCAATATCAATCCTGGGATCCCGGGATTGGCAAAATCAGTTTCATGCATTTTTAACCAATTGTTCCTCCTTAATTACATGTTCAGTAACAGTGTGTGGAGAAAAAGGGCTCATTATAGAGGGAGAGGATATTATTGAAATGGAGAAATACTTGGGGATTATATTAAAATTACACATCCTATTTCTATAGATAGAGCAACTAGCAGGTTCAACTTTTTGATGACATGATAAAACTAAACATTTCCATCGTCTACATCGACGAAGTTTGGATGTGCATCTTCAACATTCTCATCGTTAAGAACTCGTATGCAATTGAATGAATTCAATTAGAATCATATTTTGAATTGTCAATGAAGATATTTTCAATGATATTTGTATGAAATTTAGATTCTATCCCGGAACTTTCAAAGATTTTAACCAAGCTTACATACTTGTATGAATAATAAGATGAAATGGTATAATACGATATATTCTATGAAAATAACTCTAAAGTACTTGAAAATCGATATTCTTCATGTATGGCTGTACAAAGTTTTCTCTATAATCCTCTAATATGTCAGGAAAGTGGGTTACCATTCTTGAAAAGCTCTCCACTCCCCTAATTGGAAGCTAGAAGCAGGAGTTCTCAGCAATCACATGTTTCTGCAAGTTGAGCAGCCAAACTTTTCACAAATTCCAATATCAACTCAGCTACGATTTACGATTCCACTCAAGCTCTCATCGGTTGATCATCCATCAGTCGAGTTGAGATTGTCCCAAAGTTGAGAAGCAAAGTGAAGGAGAGCTAAGAGCTTACCGGTGCGATACTTTAATATTCAGCGGGTAAGTTCTTACTTGGCCACTCCGAGACTTTTTCTCAGCCGGCGGTCGAAGTAAATTTACGTGAAACCCGGAGGATGACGCTAGTAATGCATGCAAATGATCCAACATTTCCAAGGAAATGGCTAGCTGCACCACTCGAGGGAAATCACAAGTGAATTTGGAGAACTTTATAACATGTTTTTCGATCTCAACTTTTCCCCGGCACCGTCTCCTGCAGTATTAAATGTATTCCGTCTGTAATCCCACTTTGAGTGGAACTTTTCGTCTCCGACTGTAATGATTTGATAATTTGGCGAGCTGGAGTGAGAAAGGCGGTTTTTTGTGCTGCTACATCATGGTTTTACATAATGAAGACCGGGAAGTCATGTCATTTGAGCCTTCACTTGTTTTTTATTGAAGATAGTAATATCTGCCTAATAGCCTAATTGGCTGGAACTCAGTTATGAATCACTACTGTTAGTAAAGAAATTTAATTACTCAGAAACTATTTAGATTTTTACTAAGTGAAAACTGAACATTTTCATCGTCTATCTCGAGTCTCGACGAAGTTAAGACATCAGACGTGCATCGTATTTTCGCACTTATCCAACCTACCACTAGAAATTCACGGCTTACATGAGGAGGGCAAAAAAAATGACCATCATAACATCGCTAAATCTGAACAAGGAAACTATGGTAAGATACCACTCCAACCGTATTAGATGTAATTGAAGAATCTTGTGAAGTTTATTCTAGTGTCCTACCGATCTCCGAGTATTTCAACTGGATTGGAAATGAAATAGAAGAGTGAGAAGATTCCTCTCCTGCATGAACTTGAGGTCTGCTCCTTTGTAGACCACAGACGTGTGGCGAATCAAACTTAGTCCGTTGAGGGAAATATCACCGAGTTTATGTAGGATTTCGAGTGGACTCTATCAGGTCTCCGACTACTGCTAACGTTAGAATTCAAAAATCCTCACTATTATTGAGATTTAGAGAGTGGAAGATGAGGTTTCTAGATTTTCTCACCTTTTTAATGTGAGTTTGGTTTGGAAAGGAGTAGCTCACATTTTTAAAACGCAATATCACTCGTATGTGATATCGGAGGCGTTAACGCATGCTCATAATTCGATATAGGCCTAAATTAAATAGAAGTAGCTGTAGCATTGACAATAAAAAATAGATATTTTCCAAAACATTCTTCATCACTTTTCCCCATAAGAATTAGCTTCATAACTCATATCTCATTTCATTCGAGTGTCTGGTTCATGGTGTGTTGGGGTTTATAATCTTGAAATCCCAATTTAGAAATATCCACTACTACTTTGGCCTATTTTTATTGAATAAATTTAAATTAGTTCCATATTTTTATATTTTAAAAGGTTCATTGTATTTCGTAATTGCTCCGAATAACTCAATCAATTAATAGGCCTAAGTTACACATGTGGTGGTGATGGAATATGCAGGAAAATTTGGCAATATAATATATATTATTGATCAACTCACCGATATATATAGTCCTCATAAAACCGGTCGACACGATACGACAGTGACATATATGTGTTATCTCTCCTTCACATATGAAGCACGTTCAGTTCTCAGCACATCATCATACGGCACGACCCGACACACACCCGACAAACGATAAGATTTTTTCTTCACCACACTTCCGAGATGTGACGTCACACTCAATTGCCAAATTAAGTAAGGACATAGGATAGGTGGTGAATGGAATTTGATATTTTATTTTATTTCGAATTACTATAATTTTTTAATAATTTGGAAAATATTATCATCTGTAGAATATTTCTGTTTTTGGCTGATCAATCTATCAGCTGTATGGAAGGAGTGCTCTCTGTTATCGGAAATAGGAGATAATGAACTCAGAGATTGGCGCCTACTTTCAAAATTCTTTTGATTTAGGCTGTTTCTAATTTTATTGGAAAATATGCCGTGACAAGTGTTATACAAATCCTTCCCCTGAAGCATAATTGGATAAATGAATAAAATATAACTTACCTTTGAAGTAGTAAACCATTCACAAACTACAGCCAAAAATATTGATCGATCATTACCATAAAATTCAAGTATGATATTCATTTATCACAATAATAATTATTTTGTGGGATAATTATCCACAAAAGCGTTGAATTATTATATTCATTTGATATACATGCGTTTAGAATGACTTCTATCAGGCATAAAACATAGACATTAAGAGTGTTCTGATTGGAAAATTTTATAACTCATTCAGTTAGAAAAAAAACGCTAACTAGCCAATGAGTGAATAGTTTCAACTTCCTAGTTGATAACATAGTGTACTCGTATGGAGTACAGAAGGAAGAAGAATGGATCATCAGCACTATGAATTATTCACACAATTCTTTAATTACTGTCTCCAATTGATAATGTTGCAATTATAGGCAGTGATAGAGGAATAATAACAGCATGTTCTGAATCAATTTTTATTTGTTGGTGAATTCATTATTGCATAATAACTTTGAATAACTACTATTAATTATTGTTACCATATTTAACGTTTTCGGTTGAACATACAATTATTTCTTATCAGCGTTAAGTGCATATTATCAGGGAAGATTATTCCTTATAATTTGACGAGATCCTGTTTGTCTTTGTTTCTTGTGTCTCTGTGACTGAGTCTCTATAATTTTACAGGACAAAGTGAATGTTTTCATGATCCCTACAAAATTCAAGACCCCGACTAGACATTAACAGCATAAAAGGCCCTTATAATACCAGGGGTATTTCAACAGGGATGGCAATCTTCTAATGGGTCCTAATCCGGGCTTTGTGAGCGATGACCAGAAATCTACCACTTTGAATGCTAGAGTGGAGATGAATTATCGTAGATTAGTTCGGCTCTGTTATATGATTGCTCTCTTGTAAGGACATCATTTTGTGGTTGACCTTTCATAAAAATGTTGGCTTGCAATGCTACTAACTTCAGTATGATATGAACTATAATGTACTATGGCAATAATCGGAACACTTTTCGTATTGATTTGACGATCTCTTGAGGAATTTTTCAATATTCAGAATTGCATTAAACACATTTTTCTCATCATTCTTCGAACTATGTGTCATAATTTGTTGGTTTGCAACACTTGCAATTGTTTTATAATCATATTGTCTCAATACATTAATCTTCATACTCCTATCAATTTAATTGCCATATGACATTCGTGTATCACAACTGGGGATGTCAATCACGGGATCCCGAATCCCGGGATCCCGGTCAATTTTTGATACCTAACAATCCCGGGATTTCTCAGCGTCAATCCCGGGATTTTCGGGATTAGAAAACCTGAAATTGTGAATCCTATTTTTCTAAAAACAATTCAATATAGAATCCATTTTCAGTGATGAATATGAGTTTTACATAACTAATAAATTTTTTCAAGTGTTTGACTAATTTATTCCACAGGCACAGCCTACAGGACGTGAACCTGCTAGTTGCTGAGTTCTTTCGAGATAAATCCTTCCATGATTAATATTTAAAAAAAAATGTAATACTCAAAAATTTGTATACCTCATCATAGTTCTTTTTTATATCAGTATGAGTCAGTTGACCCCTCACCGATCTTGTTCAATGTATTTTATACATTCATATCTGTTCATACTACCTGGGATTCATGACCCATTTAACGTTTTCAGTTGAACATATATAATTATTTCTTATCAGCGTCAAGTGCATATTATCAGGGAAGATTATTCCTTATAATTTGCAAGTTTGAGTAGTATGGATCTTATCATTTGACTAGTATGGATCTTATTCGACACAGTGCAGAGTTCGAATGAAAATGTATTTTGGAAAAAATTGCATTATAATTTGCTGCTCTGTAAAGAGGAGGTGGGTAGTAAATGACTGAACGATTGTTTTTGAGATTAATCCAACAGGGTATGCTATAATTATGGTTGTAGCCTACTCATATCATATTTTAATTATAATGAAATCCACTTGCTCAACATTCATTCTGGGGTAAGGCCAACGTTATCACACGTTTGTTTCGCTACAACTCAGCATCATGCCCAACAATAATTTCACATATTGTAATAAATAACATCCGAGACACGGATCAGTGTGCATTAGTGCAGTGACAGAGGGAAAGTTATTCAATTTCAAAAACGTAGAGAATAGGCGGCAGCACACATTCATTAATTTATCGAGATGAATTGAGTGTCGCTATTAAATTATGGCGTCCGACGTGCGGTAATCAAGTTTTCCTGCGCGAATCCATTTCGTGAACAGAAATGGCGGGAAACTACATGGACATGGCTGCGGTATGTTGGTGGCAGCAGACAGGTAACAGAGCAGGATAGGAGGTGAAAGAAGAGGACAAAGAGAAGTGGCGGAAGAGAAGGTGGTGGTGGATGAGTAGAGTGGAGCAGAGTGGAGGAGTTGAGTAGAGTGGTGCTGGATGTGGAGCAGGAGTAGAGGGAGGAGGGGTGAAGATGAAGTGAAAGGAGGAACTGGTTAACCATCCCCCGCCAACCCAACCATCAACCACACACCATTATGGGAAAGCTTCAATGGGACAATTTCATGTACACTAAATTGTTCCCTTATAACGTCATGGTTTGGCCTGACAAGACTGAGTGTTATCCAATGCCGCATATGTGCATTTCGCTACTCAACAATTCTACTAACTTGCCGTGTCAGAACTGAGATTATAAGTTTTGATTACAGCATGATGAGGTATAAAATAACCACCTTTATCACTCTGATTTTTTATCAATTCCATGTGTCCTTGTTTGAGATAATCCAAGAGGACATCGTGATACACTAAACGCATGTTTGGATCACGTGCCAGTCGTTTCTCCAAACTGATGAGTCGACGTTCTGACATAGCATAAGAATCACCATGACAATCAGGGGATTTTGAAAACGATAATGAGACAACGAATCTACCCGAATTTTCACGACGAACGGACGATGCAAAATTCTTCTCGCATTCCAACTCATCAGCAGTGAGTTGTTTTCCTACATCTGGAACGCTTTCCA
Organism: Nilaparvata lugens; assembly: GCF_014356525.2. NCBI lineage: Eukaryota > Metazoa > Arthropoda > Insecta > Hemiptera > Delphacidae > Nilaparvata > Nilaparvata lugens. Next base: position 25,716,514 of record NC_052511.1, on the reverse strand, counting down.
CTTCCCAAAATTTTCGAACTAACTTATCCAACGGTGATGTTAGACAAGTCATCAAACACGTTGAATTTTCTGAGGATTGAGTTAAAATAGGGGCTCTACCCATCAAAATATAACCGAAAACACTTTCCAAGGCCATCAAATAATTCGATTCAATTTCCACACGACCATTTCGGAAAATATGGGGCACTAATTCAGCTCCTATAATAGCGTCAATTTCGCTGGGAATGTGATAACTTTCATCAGCAAGTCGAAGACCAAACAAATTTGATAATTTAGAATTATCAATTTTACTAGTGGGAAGCTGTTCCATGATTTTTTCGACAACTAATGGTTCAATGGAAAATTTAACACTAGAATCGAGTCGAGATTGAAGCGTGACAAAAGTACGACCAAAAACTGATTGCAAATTTCCGCCAAAACCATTCACAATTAATTGGAAAGGAGAAATCGATAGTTGCAATTTACGACAAAGTTTACGAGTAATGAAATGACTTTGACTAGCTGAATCAACTAAAACTCTTATTTTGTGCAATCTACCTCTCTTATCAGGTACCTCGACTTGAGCAGTTGATAGTAGAACACTATACGGTGCCGACTTCGAATCGATAGAACAACAGGTAAAACGGTGTACACACGTACGTTTGCCTCGGGTGAGCATACGTGTATGGGCTTGCATTCGCACGTGTGGACGCTGTTCGCTGAGGCATGTGGGCGAACCGGAACCCTGTCGGTATTTTGGCGTGCTCAAAGGCGCCTCGGGCGAGCATTGAATGTACGTGTGGACGCGATTTTGCCATACGGGTGAGGCAAAACGTAAACATTGAAGGCGTCATAACCTAATTCCAATGAATTAGGTTGATGAATGACAAATCAAATTGTGATCCAATAACTAATTGTAAATTGAAGGATTTTTGTAATTTTGTAGGATATGTGGATTGTCAAATATTTAAATAGAAACATGCATGGAGTATATAATTTGTATCATGATTAACAAATTCAGAACTGCATAATTTGAGTGAAAAAAGCTTCTCTACAGGGTTCCTACAAGAAAGTATAGCTCAAATATTATTTTAATGTGGCTATCTAATCATCTTGTGTTTGTTTCATGTTATCAATCAGAGTTGTTAATTAAAATTGTAATCTTCAATATGATATTATACGTTTTAGATAGCTAGGCTATATCTATATCTATATCTATCTATATCTATAGAGAGATTTATTCAAACTTTGAACTAGTATTCCCTTAAAGGTAAATCTTGAAGCTAATCTTTTGGAGAATCTTGTTTTGTCATGTGTATGAGTAGAGTTAGTTAAAATGGGCAACAATTTAGTATTTGATTCAATTTATGGCTAATTTCCTTAAAGAAGACTGTCAATTTTGTGAGACAGTGTTAAGTGCTTTGATTAGGTCATCAAAACTTCTGGAATTATTGTAGAAATTTTCTTTTTTTGAGATTCAGAATAGATATTGGAAACCAACAAATGAATCGCCTAATGCCAAGAATCTCAAAGTTAGAGCCAATCGTTCTTGTGGAGTTATTGCTTCCCTCATGATGATATCATTTGTTTAGATAACTAGTTGAATTAGATTCAGTATATTAACAAGATAATGTTTTGACATCCTAATAAAGTTTGAATTGTCAATCTTCAACAATCAATCTTCTACAATCGTTCAACCCACCAACATCGTTTGTCAAGTTTTATTTTTGATTTTATTATATAAGTCATTGAAATAAAATGATACTGCTGCAATTTGTGATAACTATCTTCAATGACGCCATTGTTGTCATGTTGTGGAAAATCTACATCTATCATGGCTTCGTGTCGTCTGCAAATCAGATAGCTTTTTGAATGCCGAGGCAAACGTGGATCGCGTCCACAAGGACGTACAGTGAATGTTGAGGCATGTGTACATACGCTTGTTCGCGCGAATCTGTACGGACGTGTGTACAAGGCTTAATAGTATTATTTTCTACCTTTTTCACATCCGAATTTGATGACGAATTTGAAGCATTTCCGAAATGTAAAAGCGAATTATGCTTCTGACTACATTCCTCGCAGTTGGAAGAAGTACAATCTTTACTACGATGGGCTGGCGAGAAACATTTCAAACAGCAACCCTTCTCCTTAACAAAACGAAAACGGTCCCAAGGTGATAACTGACGAAAAGGACGACGATTGATCAATTTATGATTTGTCATCGAACATTTCAGACATTCTGATATTTTTACCGGTGATTTGGTCACTTGCGAATTCGATTGAACAACCAACACTTTGGATTTTGGTATTGTTTCACTACTGGCTTGCATGTTTAGACGATTCGTCATGCGGTAACGATTTAATCTGCCTTTCGATGAATGAAACAAAATCAGTATATGTGGGATCATCCTTAGTATGAACTGAAGCTTCAAATGCCTTTCGAGAAACAGGATCTAAAATTTTCAACGCTTGGAACAGAAATATTGCATCAGATACATCTTCACCTCGTAGGCGTTTTAAAGCAGTAATTGAACCACAGAACTGATCGACTATAGAAACTAAACCTGCACGAGACTCAGATTTTAGACAATTGAATTCGAAAATTTGTTTCAAGTACACATTTGAGAGTGAGCGGGGGTCATTGAACCGCTTAATTAATGCATCCCAAATAATTTCATAATTATTAGCAATAGGTGGTAGATGACGTGAAATATTAGCCGCTTCTCCAGATAGTTTGGACACCAGATATTGGACCTTTTGTTGATTTGGAATCGATTTGTTGTCATGAATCATGCATTTAAACATTTCGTAGAATACCGCCCATTTTGATTGATCTCCGTCGAACACAGGAATTTCAATTTTCGGTAAAATATTAGACGAATCCTTATTGGAAGATACAGGTTGAGCCGGGGTAGAAACACTAGGTACAACCTGACTGCGTTTTTTCAATTCACTAGCAATTGCTTCCATATGTTCGAACATTTCCATATGTGAACTACTAAATTTGGGTACAAATTCCGGGTCTTTTTCCATTTCAAGCTCCTGTATTTCCATTTCAACAGCTTCATAATCCTGAACAGTTTTAAGAGTGGAACTATAGAGAATTAGAAATTGTTTAGCACTAGCTTCTTCTTTTAAAGCCTTTTTCGACAATTCGAAAGTACGTCGAATACGATAGAAATATTGCTCAAGTTTAGCTCGTTTGAGCTTTAACTTCTTTTCACTCATGATTGGATATTGGAAAGGTCTTAATGATTTTCATTTACTAATTTTCGAATAAAATTACGAATGCAACAATGAACGATTTCATTGATGATTCAAGCAAGCAAAATGATAATGTTAGTACAAATTGAACAGAGAAAGCTCAATAGACGAAGCAAGCTAAGCGATAACGTTATCAGCATTGCAGAGTAACGGTTCCGATCGGACAATAGAGATAAGAGTGAACCAACTTGATCGGCTCAATTCATAATGTACAAACAGGTTTGAACCCTAGCATGCACAAACGATTTACAATAAAATTGGATAAGTGCTTGCAAATATTTGAATAAAAAATAGCCAATAAAATTCGGCCTGGATGACCAATGTAAACTCTAAGGTTCAACTTTACGAAATTTATATTGATTTTAAATTGGTAATCAATAATTTGATGCAAAGTGGACTGTATTGAATAGAAAAGAAACAAGTGATATCTCTACAGAAACAAGTACATGCAATGAATATATAAAAGAACAACTCACCGAAAATCTGCAGAGTACCTAATGTAATATTTATATTATTGAGCTTACAACTCCCAGGTAAGGTATTCAGGTGTCCCCGAGGTAGGAGATGAATCAAGGATGGTGAAAAGGCAAGCTTAATTGTCATCTACTGTTGGTAAATTCGGCTTCCATCATATAACGTTGCACATATATTTCTGACGAGATATTTACAATGTCTTTAAAGACTATAGATCGGTGAACTTTCCAATCGAAAAATAATAGTTTAAAACTTTCAACTAAAGGGAGTTTGGCAAACACTCTTCCAAACGTAGGTTTATGGTGTACGATTTAACATTAACGAAGAAATAATAATTTGAAGAACGATTTTCTTCTGGGAATGATCGACGAATAATAATTATCAATTCCCGACTCGAGGCAAGCTATTACAAAGCGAGACTGAACTGAAAAAGACAGCCTACTGGCTAGTGAGCGCGACACACTCAAGTGAAAGAAATACGAACTGAACGAGGAGCGCGCGTCCAATTCAAAAACGAAAAATGAAAACTAGAGCTGGCTCCAACAAATAGAAGTAGCTGTAGCATTGACAATAAAAAATAGATATTTTCCAAAACATTCTTCATCACTTTTCCCCATAAGAATTAGCTTCATAACTCATATCTCATTTCATTCGAGTGTCTGGTTCATGGTGTGTTGGGGTTTATAATCTTGAAATCCCAATTTAGAAATATCCACTACTACTTTGGCCTATTTTTATTGGATAAATTTAAATTAGTTCCATATTTTTATATTTCAAAAGGTTCATTGTATTCGTAATTGCTCCGAATAACTCAATCAATTAATAGGCCTAAGTTACACATGTGGTGGTGATGGAATATGCAGGAAAATTTGGCAATATAATATATATTATCGATCAACTCACCGATATATATAGTCCTCATAAAACGGTCGACACGATACGACAGTGACATATATGTGTTATCTCTCCTTCACATATGAAGCACGTTCAGTTCTCAGCACATCATCATATGGCACGACCCGACACACACCCGACAAACGATAAGATTTTTTCTTCACCACACTTCCGAGATGTGACGTCACACTCAATTGCCAAATTAAGTAAGGACATAGGATAGGTGGTGAATGGAATTTGATATTTTATTCTATTTCGAATTACTATAATTTTTTAATAATTTGGAAAATATTATCATCTGTAGAATATTTCTGTTTTTGGCTGATCAATCTATCAGCTGTATGGAAGGAGTGCTCTCTGTTATCGGAAATAGGAGATAATGAACTCAGAGATTGGCGCCTACTTTCAAAATTCTTTTGATTTAGGCTGTTTCTAATTTTATTGGAAAATATGCCGTGACAAGTGTTATACAAATCCTTCCCCTGAAGCATAATTGGATAAATGAATAAAATATAACTTACCTTTGAAGTAGTAAACCATTCACAAACTACAGCCAAAAATATTGATCGATCATTACCATAAAATTCAAGTATGATATTCATTTATCACAATAATAATTATTTTGTGGGATAATTATCCACAAAAGCGTTGAATTATTATATTCATTTGATATACATGCGTTTAGAATGACTTCTATCAGGCATAAAACATAGACATTAAGAGTGTTCTGATTGGAAAATTTTATAACTCATTCAGTTAGAAAAAAACGCTAACTAGCCAATGAGTGAGTAGTTTCAACTTCCTAGTTGATAACATAGTGTACTCGTATGGAGTACAGAAGGAAGAAGAATGGATCATCAGCACTATGAATTATTCACACAATTCTTTAATTACTGTCTCCAATTGATAATGTTGCAATTATAGGCAGTGATAGAGGAATAATAACAGCATGTTCTGAATCAATTTTTATTTGTTGGTGAATTCATTATTGCATAATAACTTTGAATAACTACTATTAATTATTGTTACCATATTTAACGTTTTCGGTTGAACATACAATTATTTCTTATCAGCATTAAGTGCATATTATCAGGAAGATTATTCCTTATAATTTGACGAGATCATGTTTGTCTTTGTTTCTTGTGTCTCTGTGACTGAGTCTCTATAATTTTACAGGACAAAGTGAATGTTTTCATGATCCCTACAAAATTCAAGACCCCGACTAGACATTAACAGCATAAAAGGCCTTATAATACCAGGGGTATTTCAACAGGGATGGCAATCTTCTAATGGGTCCTAATCGGGCTTTGTGAGCGATGACCAGAAATCTACCACTTTGAATGCTAGAGTGGAGATGAATTATCGTAGATTAGTTCGGCTCTGTTATATGATTGCTCTCTTGTAAGGACATCATTTTGTGGTTGACCTTTCATAAAAATGTTGGCTTGCTAATGCTACTAACTTCAGTATGATATGAACTATAATGTACTATGGCAATAATCGGAACACTTTTCGTATTGATTTGACGATCTCTTGAGGAATTTTTCAATATTCAGAATTGCATTAAACACATTTTTTCTCATCATTCTTCGAACTATGTGTCATAATTTGTTGGTTTGCAACACTTGCAATTGTTTTATAATCATATTGGCTCAATACATTAATCTTCATACTCCTATCAATTTAATTGCCATATGACATTCGTGTATCACAACTGGGGATGTCAATCACGGGATCCCGAATCATTATAATTTGCTGCTCTGTAAAGAGGAGGTGGGTAGTAAATGACTGAACGATTGTTTTTGAGATTAATCCAACAGGGTATGCTATAATTATGGTTGTAGCCTACTCATATCATATTTTAATTATAATGAAATCCACTTGCTCAACATTCATTCTGGGGTAAGGCCAACGTTATCACACGTTTGTTTCGCTACAACTCAGCATCATGCCCAACAATAATTTCACATATTGTAATAAATAACATCCGAGACACGGATCAGTGTGCATTAGTGCAGTGACAGAGGGAAAGTTATTCAATTTCAAAAACGTAGAGAATAGGCGGCAGCACACATTCATTAATTTATCGAGATGAATTGAGTGTCGCTATTAAATTATGGCGTCCGACGTGCGGTAATCAAGTTTTCCTGCGCGAATCCATTTCGTGAACAGAAATGGCGGGAAACTACATGGACATGGCTGCGGTATGTTGGTGGCAGCAGACAGGTAACAGAGCAGGATAGGAGGTGAAAGAAGAGGACAAAGAGAAGTGACGGAAGAGAAGGTGGTGGTGGATGAGTAGAGTGGAGCAGAGTGGAGGAGTTGAGTAGAGTGGTGCTGGATGTGGAGCAGGAGTAGAGGGAGGAGGGGTGAAGATGAAGTGAAAGGAGGAACTGGTTAACCATCCCCCGCCAACCCAGCCATCAACCACACACCATTATGGGAAAGCTTCAATGGGACAATTTCATGTACACTAAATTGTTCCCTTATAACGTCATGGTTTGGCCTGACAAGACTGAGTGTTATCCAATGCCGCATATATGTGCATTTCGCTACTCAACAATTCTACTAACTTGCCGTGTCAGAACTGAGATTATAAGTTTTATACCTTGATAAAAATTCAAGTATAACAGATTCAATTTCACAGCCTTAATTGAGTGTATGTGGATTTTAAATTCATAACTAGGATGTGTTTTGATAGCGTTATAATTTTATCGTATATTCATTCTTATTGGAAACCAAGCATTATAATTATCAGGAATGCATCAGTCACATTTTCTCCAAATTTGTATGGATTGGAATATAAACTTCATTGTAATATTCGTACAAGTGATAGAAGATTGAATGATCAAAGAGTTCTAGTGTGAGGCTGACTCAAAATAATTATTTACAGATATGGTTTGACCCACGATCATTCTCAAGTTATTCATTCTACTTTTGATAACCCTTTTTTGAGAACAAGTTTTCTATCCCCTCCGTTATCATTTATTCACACCAATGAAATATGATATGTTCTACATTATGAGCTTGAAATCACACAATTTAATTTCATTTCTTTTACACAGTGCAAAGGAATGACTTATTAAAACAATCAGTTGTCATTTCAGGTTGATCCGCTTGAGAGTCAAGTTTAAAAACATTATTAAATTCAAAGAAAAATTCAGGGTCATTGGTATGCAAATAGGAGGGCACACATCAATTAAATTAAACTCCTAATCCATCAATTTAAAGTCAATGGAATTGTACAAATAGTTTGATATACTGAATGAACGTTTAAAAACTCTGAACAAACAGAAGTTCTAGATATATCTCTCCCATCTCATCAATTTTCAGATTGCCCCATCACTTCATCAGATTTCAGGCTAAATAAACTACAATGCTTGTACAGCTAATGGCCTCAAGTCAACAGAATTTTGACCACTTTCATTTTAAAGTAACAAGACAAAGCTTGAAAAAAGCGCCAACACTGGAAAAGCATCGTAGCGGGGAAACTTTAAAGTGAGAGGATTTTCAAGAATTCAAGCCGAGTGGCCAGTCCAATACAAACAAGCCAAGTTATCTGTGTTTGTTTTTCGGCGGGAAATTCAAAGAGACTGGCCGCCTCTTGTTCCGGCGCCGTTGGAGAGAGAGAAGAAATGAGATACATTGAATTCAAGCAAGAGAGAAATGGAGAATAGAGCAGCCCGAATTCTCTAGAACGAAAGGATTGTTTCGCATTGAATTCATGAATATTAATTCAGGACTCCACTCGCGATTCGAGCTAACAGCGGTTTCGCTAAGCGTTCCTTCATCATGGCTTGTTGGAGATTTGTGGTCTCCAATAACATACCTTTCAGCCAGAACCTGAAGGGGTTCACAGGTTGCAAGCAACGTTTCAGCGGATCGTTGAAAAATGTTCAATATTGAGGATGAAGTCAGTATAAATTTCAAAAAACCCAACAGAACACTCAATGAATAGCAACCTTTCGTCAATGAGAAACTGCTTGATAATTGAGCAAATCATTTTAAATGAAGTGAGAGATATCTGATTAAAATTCTTCATATTACTGTACTCAATGTAAAGTTGTTAGCAACTGTTTAGTGGGAAGAATTTGGTCAGAATTATTGAATACATAAATTACAAACTGGACATAACTTACAATGCAAAAGTTCTACAAATAGAAAATTGTTTGATAATATTAAGGATGAATTCAGATCATATTTGTTCAAAACTCTTCAAATCACTTCCCAATGAAAAACTCCACGAGATTTTTATAATTGATCGGGAGCGTCAATATTAAACAAGCATTTGATTCAATCAATCTTGAAGTGATCAACTTCTACTCATATGAGAGCAAACTGGTGCTAGATGGAGAGTTGATTAACGTTGAAGAACGGTATATAGGAGAAGACGGTAGGTGTCACGCGCATGTTTGTGCCAAATTTCCGGTGTCGCTGACGTCAATTTATTTACAATCATCTGTTTTTAACAAATAAGTTTCATAAATTGCCAATAGGTGTTGAAGACCTCGGTTGGTGGCGAAGACACAATCTAGCTGGCTGGCCACTGCGCACACATTTCATGACCCCTACCGTTTTCATCTAAATACCATGCGTTGAGCATATTTTTTAAATATCGACTCCGTAAGAGGGTAGAGTGGAAAATATGGTTGAAAGTCAGCAATATCAGGATAATTAATTTTTTTTAGCGCCATTGATGCTATTTTTCTTCTTACTTCTGGCTATAAAAACTCTCCAACTCTACACTGCATCATTTGACCACGTCTCCAGCTATTCAGTATAAATTATATATTTATTTATAATTTTTACAAAGTAGCACTGATTGGGAGAGAAAAACTAAGGATACTCCTTGTACTATTCCTCTCCCAAATTTAGATTACATTTTAGAAGTCCGAAATAGGGTTATGGTTTCACTTTTCTAAAATTTAGTCCATTTTCACTAAAAAACGATTTCATTAATGAAAAATCATGCCCATATAAGATGTTATGTGACACAATGATATTACCAAATAGACATTAATTTCTACTGCCTTTCATTTGGTTGCTCAACTATGAAAAACTCCATGCTGTTTGTCGTTATGATAAGAAACATAAGTCACACTACAATCATAGAATTTCACTTCATATTGAAGTACAGCAGATTTGGTCCATTCAAATAAATGCATTTCATTCGATAATTTATCTTTCTGATTATTCCCTCGTATGTTCATGACTTCTGCATGGGTAATACAGGTAATAACTATATTCTCCGCTTACTTAGTTGGTGATCATGATATTAGAAGGGAGGAGAAAGATGAATTTTCCAGTTTCGTCCCTACATACTGCAAATCAGTTGATACAAATTAATGATAATCCACGTATTCTCCTCCTCATTCTAACGTGAACTACAGTCACTGGACTTTATTCCCACTTTCACACTTTCCACTTCATTGATTCTGCTAGGTCAATGTACAGTTTTCCCAGAGACCAACATTAACCCTCATATTAGTACATTGCAGTTTAATAAACATGACCACGAGCTTAACCTTTGCAAAGTAAGACAAACACAACTGACCATACAAGCTGAACTCCCAAGTTAATTTGAACGCAAAGTGACCAAAGTAAACATAACTTGAACTTAGTACGGGTTTGAACCATATGGGGCCACTTGGGGAAACAACCGTGAACAGGTTACACAAGTGTGGGTGTGAATCAACTTGATAGGTCACCAAGTTCATTTCGCGTGTTACTGCAAAGTGTACACTATGCCCAAAGCCCATGGCTCAAGAGATTCTATTTGTGGGAAATTTTGTGATATGCGCTAACGCACTAACATCAACGCATTGGTTGCGCGTATTTCCCTTATGCAATTTTCTTGATGATGTCCTGACATTAAATATTTCTAATACTTTGAATATGAATATGAGAGCTCTTACATACATCATATTCCAAGGCTTCAACTGGAAATGCTTTTTTAATAATAGCTTGAAGTTGACTAGACTGGGAGGCTCTTGACTGAATCTGAAAAAGTGGAATTTCGATAGAAAATGAAGCGCTATTATACGTTTCACAGATGGAGATAAATTGGAAATCGCATTTTGCTCAAATGCTTATTGACGAATAATTATTATTAAACGAGAATCCTGATCAAATGTTGTGAATCATCCCGTAGACTTCTAAATTTAATTTAATTTCATTCAATTGAAGTCTTCAGGGGTGATTTACAGCATTTAATTGGGATTTTCGTTTGATAATAATTATTATTATACGTTTCAATGATAAAACATTTGAAGTTGACACATGACAATATTCAAAAAATGAAAACACTGGGATGTTGTCAGAAATATCACTAATTTCTTGAAAAATGACATACAAACATGTTTCAACACCAGTGTTTCCTTATGGATAGATATCACAACATCTCACCAACAACAGTAGGCCTATCTGGAGACCAATATTCAACCATAGACAATAAGGTGAATAAAGAAACGTAGTAAATAAGCAGAGGTATTAAATATATGCTACATCCTAAATATTCCACTCATCCAATTACAAGAGCCGCATAAACGTCTTGCCTACATACAGATATTACCACATATTTCAAAATTACGTAACCTATTGTATTTACTGTTTAAAAAACGAAGACAAAACTGAACGATAGGTGATTCAGATTAGTGCTAACAAGAATGAAATCCTTTAGGGTACTTTTTTCTGGAAAATGTAGCATCCATATTGTCGAAATTAACGATGGCAAGCCGTGGTACGGAGTAATAACAGCGTAGAATGTACTCTGATTCACACAAACGTCCATGTTCGATACTGTTGCATTAATTTTCACTCGGCCGGGTTGATACAGCAATGGCAACTGTTCAAATTACCGATAAAACTCGGCTCGGGCCAATTTCGGCACTGGATGGAGCGTGATGAAGATTTTTATAGGGGCAATGAAACTGATTCATTGCTTTTTATAAAGCAAGTCGGAACTAGAGTTTATTGCTTGGGCCGTTAACTGGGGGCCGGGCATCGAAATCACCGAATAATCCACTTGGAACACCTGCAAGTCAAGAAAAACGAAAAGTACTCCCCTCCTCCACCTCCACACTGGATGTGCCAATATACCTGCGTTCCATGCAACAGACTAGAATGAGATGGTTGGAGAATCATCAAATAAGGATCTTGGACAAACCATTATCGAAAATTTGAAGAGAGTTAGCAAACTGTTGAACAATTTGTTGTGCAGATTTCATCAATCATTTTTTATGTATGAGTCACTCAATCTATAAAATATCTTCTATTTTTTGACGATAATTATTTGAGATTCTAAAAAAATATGAAATAAAGTTCCACTTAAACACGGATTGACTCAGTGCTGTAGCTGTTATTCTTATCGTGCGGTAAGATTGTCAGCTGCTCCTGTTCTCGTGCGGCTGGCTTGTCCAATCTAATTCTGTGTGTAAGTTGCAGTTGTGAGAGTGACTGACAGTTATCATCGCTAATCTCATTAATAAAAAGATAATAAACTGAGTGGACTCAATGAATGGAATCTTATCACTCTGCCTTTAAAACCGTTAAACAATTGAAACAATTAAAACCGTTTTCCTCTTTGACTTCCAACTTCATGAATGTATTAATTCATTCATTTCTGAGGCTTGAGAATATTGTTGTTTTATTCCTATAACTCATACAGTGTAACTGGAGAGAAATTACAAGATGTTTTTTCTCTTTATAAAACAACTAGAAATAACGATGCTATTTATTATGATAAGAATTGTTATAGAAAGAGTGACTCCTTGTCCTCGGGCGATATTGTTTGAAGATGGCAAAAAGGCTGCTCCAGTACCATCACTACTGACAAGTCATTAAAAAATGTTAAATCATCTGCAAACAGTCATTGCAAACATTCTACTACACAAACTCCCTCACAATTTTGTGAAAATTCTTTATCAAAATCAGTAACAATTGACTCTGCTGAAAAAAACTACTAATAGAGTTATTACTTGTAGGATGTCACGTTTGTCTGTAGATTCAAGTTTGAAAAATATAAGAAAGGCACTCTCTTTTGATGTAAGTAGTCAGACTGACCCCATTTTTCTACAGGACAAGAATGCTCTCATTGTACGTAGGCCTATTATTGAACTTCTTGTTTATCAGGATGCACTTATAGCAGAAATTCAATCTCTTAAACATCCTGAATGTGTGCCATCACTTCCACCTACTACTCAATGTGTTGCCATACAGACCGAAAGTTTGTCAACTGATTCTGATGATCAGGACTATGCTATCGCAAACAGTAATTTTATCTCACTCAATAAAACCAAGGATAAATTGTATAAGGAATCTATGAACTTGGAGCATGATATGGCTGGAAATAGGAGTATAATTAGTTCATTGGAATTGGAAAGGGAGAATCTTGCTAATATAATATCAAAAGTGAGCCAAGAAGTTGAATTAGTAGGAAAATTAGTGGTGAGTGAGGACTGCAGTGATTTATTGGGTCAGGCTAGTGAATCTAAAATCAGGAATATTACAGAACATGTAGGGGGGAAAATTATTCTCTGATAGTCAAAGTCGTGATCTGGCATCCTATCTACAAAATAGAATACCACATTCATATAGTGTCTCAAGCTTTGTATACCCTGGTGCTGGTATGTGTCAAATATTAGATAGAATTTTGGATTGTAGAGAGGTACAGCTTATGAATAAAGAAGATTATTCAATTATATTAGGTGGTACAAATGACATAAATGATTCAGCTAATGGAAAGAACAGTGTTATATCCAGATTAGCAGTTAAGAGTTTGAATGAAAAAGACTTAAGACATTTTCAAAAAACCACAGATTTATTGATACTTTGAAAAAAAAAGTTGAGAGTTTACTCTAAACTAAGACGTACTAACGTGATAATAGGGACTGTGCCTTACAAATATGATATGCCGGCTGCCTCACCCACAAATCGCATGATACAGGTGATTAATGGTCACCTGAAAAAAATTGTCTCCAGATTTGTTACCTTGTTGAACACATGGGATCTCACTGCAAAAGAACACACAAGACATGGTTTGCACATCAATAAAAAAGGGAAAATTTCAATAGCTAGGAGGCTTGATGCTATTATTAGGGATTCCCTGGATAGGAAAAAAGCCACTTATAGTAGTAATCTTTATGAGTCCATGATTATTGAACTCACAGCTGGGCCAGGTTTGGAGGGCAGTACTTCGTTGATTGGGGTAGAGGTTGATGCTGTAGTACCGGCTACAAGTGAACCAGATGTAGCATTAAATTTGAACTAATAGCTCCAGACAATGAAGTTAAACAAAGCTTCAGCCTATATGCAGAGTTTACTGGCTCTCTGATACCTATAATTTCGAACTCTATTAGAAAACCCAGACCTCCCAGAAGTATAATGATTGCTGATCATTCAAACCCAATTGATGTACCTATAACAGCCACGGACAAGCACAGAAAGGAAACAATTGAACATCATGAAACTTATACAGGTAGGAACGTAAAATTGTGCTCCATTAAATGTCCAATGCATGCGGAATAAAATTAGTGAGCTTGTGTGCTGCATGACATGTACGTTTTGTACATCTGTGAACACTGGCTTGTTAAAGATCAGATTGAATACTACTGCAATTTGGCTGGTCTCAGGAAAGTAGCTCATTTATCTAGGCAGACTTCAAGTGATGGTGTAGCTGTTTTTGTGCGAGATAGTATGACATGGTCGGCAAATGCCCTAGACCTCAAAGAGTTCTGTATTGAGATGCATGCTGAGTTTGCTGCGATACATATTCCGGAGTTGTCACTTGTAGTGGTAAGCATGTATCGCTCTCCTAATGGAAATGTTGAATGTTTTTTACTTTCCTTGCCTTGTGTGTGTGTGTGTGTGTGTGTGTGTGTGTGTGTGTGGTGTGTGTGTGTGTGTGTGTGTGTGTGTGTGTGTGTGTGTGTGTGTGTGTGTGTGTGTGTGTGTGTGTGTGTGTGTGTGTGTGTGTGTGTGTGTGCTTATGAGTGTATGTGCGTCTGTGTACACGATATCTCATCTCCCAATTAAGGGAATGAATTAAAATTTGGAACTAAAGGTCCTTACAATATAAGGATCCGACACGAACAATTTCGATCAAATGCAATTCAAGATGGCGGCTTGAATAGTCATCGATAATAATAATAATAATAATAATAATAATAATAATAATAATAATAATATAATAATAATAATAATAATAATAATAATAATAATAATAATAAAATGTTTATTCTCAGTCAAAGAAAATACATAACATAAAACATCTTCATACAAATAGAAACAAGTTTTCAACTGAAAAATAATACACATATGCAAAGCTCAAGGAGCTTGTCCGCATATGGGAGCACAGTACTAATGATATTACACTGATTATATTTAAATTGAAATAAGAAGTAATAGATTCAAAAAACCAAACAATCAACTAACTTATCAAGAAACAACTGAACTATCCCTGTTAATATATTATAATTAAATCTTTTAATGACAATATTCAATTAATAAGAAATAAAATAAATGAATGAAAAAAATGAATCGAATAACAAAACAAAATGAAATTTCACATCACTCAATGACACAAAAAGG
This sequence comes from Nilaparvata lugens, assembly GCF_014356525.2. Taxonomy (NCBI): domain Eukaryota; kingdom Metazoa; phylum Arthropoda; class Insecta; order Hemiptera; family Delphacidae; genus Nilaparvata; species Nilaparvata lugens. The sequence continues at coordinate 25,701,316 of NC_052511.1, read as the reverse complement.
AAAAAAATTAAAATACTGTAATGAAACATTTTTTCTCCTTTCTCAACCAAATGCAGCTCTATACACTGCACAGAAACTCTTTGAATGAACAGCCCAAGAACTAAGAGTTAAGAATTAATATAGTAGCCTACCATTTACCATCCTTATTTTCCAAACTGGATGAAAAAGATGAGAAAAAGAATAAGGATTCAAATTATTACAAAATACATTCTTTCAATTTCATCCTCAGTTAATGACATAATGTATTTTCAACAGATCTCTTGAATAGAGAGAATGAGTCACAGTGTTTAATTTCATCTGGCAAACTATTATGGAATTTACCCTCAAGAAACAGGAAGGACTTCTGGAAAAAAGTGCTTCTAGGTCTGGGCAACCTGACTCTCTCCATGAAGCGTGTGGCAGGCCTAAGCACCTGTGCATCTACTGTATTGCCCAGGTTACCACTTGCTTGATAAAATTGAGTGAGCACTTTGTAACAGAACATTGATCTTAATGGGAGAATATTCAATACTGCAAAAATATTTTCTCTACCTACATGTCTTTCAGCTCCAATAGTAAGAACTAATGATTTCTGTAATCTAATTAGAGGTTTCATATGGGTAATATATGTGCAACCCCAGCAAGCAACACCATAAGAGAACCTAGAGTGTGCCAAAGAGAAGTAGATCTCTCTCAAAACTGACCTGGGACATACTTTTTTCAAATAATAAAATCTATGACTTAGTTGCCTCAGTCCATTCCTGAGTATGTTGATATGGGCCCTCCATAAGAGATCCCTCTCTACTACAACTCCCAGATACTTCACAGTATCTGTCTGCTGGATTGTACTACAAAGGCAATTCTCGGAGCTTACACAGTCAATGGAATGGTACTTGAGTGGGCTATGAAAAGTATAAGATTGGGTAAGGCCAAAGTTGACAAATGTTGTCTTTTCAGAATTTAATCTTAGTTTATTAAAGGTGGACCATAGAGATAGTAAATTGAGATCTGCTTGCATACTAGACTGAAGATTCTGCAAATTGGACTCACCATATGTGAAAGCGGTGTCATCGGCAAATGCTGTTATTTTCCCTTTAAAGGGTCCACCAAAAAGGTCATTAATGAATATAAGGAACAGCACCGGGCCCAAAACTGATCCCTGGGGTACACCTCCTTGAATCAATTGATTTGTACTCACAGCACCATCAATACATACAAATTGATTCCTTTCATGGAGGTATGATCGGAACCAATCCAAAGCCAACCCACAGACTCCAGCTAACTCCAACTTTTTAATCAGGATATCATGATCAACTGTATCAAATGCTTTTCTGATATCAAGGAAAAGACCCGAGACCCTGGACACTTCCCCCTGATTCAGATTGGCGTGAATTTTAGAGATGAACTTTCTCAGTGCTAGCTCTGTGCTCAGACCCTCTCTAAATCCGAATTGATTTGACACGAAAAAATTAGATACATTCAGAAACGAAATAAGACGTGATTTAACTATTTTCTCTAAAATTTTTGAAAATATAGATAACAAGGAAATAGGTCGAAACTCTTCAACAGTTGTGCTATTACGCTTTTTTGGGATTGGTATAATCTTTGCAATTTTCAATTTAGATGGAAACTTACCATCCAATAAGCTTTTGTTGAAAAGGTAAGCTAACACAATATGTATCCTAGAGGAGATACTCTTTATGAGCGCTGATGGAAACCCATCCATTCCTGGAGCCTTGGAACCATGCAGTCCAGCAATAATACTGGTCACTTCCTCTGGACAAACAGGTCTCCAAAACAAGGATTGAGTGTTGCTGTCGACCTTGAAAGATCCTATATAGCTTTCAATCACTTCTTCTGAAGGAAGCTGACCCCGTTGTGACCTCACCACTGATACATCAATAAAATAATTGTTGAAAATTTCAGCAATCTCAGTTTTATCTGTAACTTCTACATTATTTGATACAAGACATAATGAAGAATTTTTAGCTTTCTGTCTTCCAACTAGACTATTTATAATTTGCCATTGTTTTTTACTATTACCCCTATTTTCATTAGAAAGTGTTTTATAATATAATTCTTTTGCACGTTTAATCCATACTCTAACCTTCCTCTTGAATGAAATGTAATTTTGTTTAGCCGACTCATCACCCCGATTTCTATTCATTATCTTAAATAATTTATCTCTTGTGTTGATGGCATTACAGAGACCCTGATTCATCCACGGTTTAAGCATTCTAGATCTATGATTTCCGCTGTTTCTTATAGACTTAGTGGTTGCCAACTGAATGTGAGCGTGTAATACTCTCTCAAAATTTGAATATGCTAAATCAAGATCATCACACCCATAAACAGAATCCCACTCTTCCTCAGCAAGTAAATCATTCAATCTATCATAGTCAACTACAATGCGCTCAGTGCAAGCACGGTGATCATTGACCGCCTTAGTGCAGGGCATAGAGACACATACAGCACGGTGGTCAGTTATACCAGCCTCCACGACGGCAGAGAAAACATCTGAAGAGGACCGTCCTCTGTATAGAATATGGTCTATACAAGTAGAAGAATTATCAGTAACTCTAGTATCGACATCTATCAGACTCTCTAAGCCATTTGTAGCACAAATCTCAAAATATTGATCCACAAGAGGGTTGGTAAGATTAATGTTAATATTGAAGTCTCCAACACAAACAACTTCTTCATGATCTATCCCAGAAAGAAGTTCAGAAAATGACTCAAGAAATGACGGAATATTGCTGTTTGTATGCCATCTGTAAAACCCAACAAGTACAAAGCTCAACTGCCCATATTTATAATTCAAAACGATGGAATCAGCTCCAGCCAGTGAGCTCTCAATTAAATTACAATGAAAGAACTGCTTGTAAAATACCACAAGACCACCGCATCTGTTATCAGTACAAGAAGTCGTCTTATCATACCCATCAATATTAAATAAGTTCATGTTATCATCAGGCTTTATCCATGCTTCAGACAGAACAATAATATGAGGCTTGTTCCTCATACCATTTATGTATAGTAATAAATTATCAAAATTACAGTTAATACTATGGATGTTCATTTGAAAAACAACTACACTATCAAGCGAGAAAAAAGTGTCATTAAAATCATCAAGTAATGTAATATATCTACATTCATTAAGGGAAGTGAAATTTTCCATAAATATTTAAATTTTGTTTTTTTATGAAGTTATTATCTTTGAAATTGTTTTCTTAAATATAGATAAAAAGAAAAAAAATTGTTACTGTATTCAGTCCATTTTCGGACTGCCATGCAAGACAATAAAATATTTATTCGTTTATCTTATTAAATAAGACCTAAATATCTCGGAACTATAAATATAGTATATTATATGAATGATGAAATTCATTGAATCCGAAGTGCCTCGACCAAAACTAATCTACTAGTATTACTCAATATCAATATTCAAATATCCATTGAAAAAGACTTATACTGTATAATATGTGAGCTGACTATCAGATGTATTGAGAAAAAAAATTGAATAGTGATGAGAATCATCATCAAACTTCTAAAAGGTTCATTGATATTACATTAACCTACAGACAAAATAAATACAGTAATGATAATAGAGCAATACGATTGCAACGATAAGATTGACCAATAATGCAACGATAAGATTGAGCAAAAGGAATGTAGCGATAAGACTGAGCAATAGGAATGGAGCAATAAGATTGAGTGGCAACTCTATGACAATTATTTCCGTTATTGTTCACAATAATAAATTTCACTAATTGAGCCATAAAGTCATAGCCATGTAGTTATTATTATTATTATGCTGTCATAAAACATTGTAAAATTAATTTGAACGATTGAACATCACTTAAAAGTTATTACAACATATTATCATCATTTAGGCTATCCTACTTTAAGTCATTTATCATAATACCCAGTCTATTGCTTATTCCAATATACCTGATCAATAATAGCTCCTGATAATAAAAAATTTAGTGATGTTTATTGCAATTAAAGCCTCAATGTTGTTCGATAATAATAGTTCATTAAAATAATTTCTATTCCATTCAATGAAACTGATCAATAATAGCTAGATGCCACAAAGTATTGAGATAATCATTTTAGGCGACACATCATTAGAAAACCGCTCAACAATTTAACTTAAGAATGAACTTATAATATTCTCAATATCTCGATAAAATATAATTTTAAGATTAATGAAGCAAAAAATCATAATTAAGGCAAACAGGATAACAAACATGAATTACTTATTATGTCACTGTCCATCTCAAATTGTAGTAACTGGATATTATAATTATTGTCTATTATTCTAAATTATATATTTATCAATTCAATCATGTATTATTCCCACTTGACAAAATGCAAACAACATTTAAGCAGCCTACAATCAATGAAGTTGGTCGCATCTTAATCAAATTTAAGCTCATTTACACTTTTAATTAAGGAGATTTCTACATCAATTTTCCGTATTTTAACCCTGCCAACATGGTCGACCCAGGCATCCTTAATTTTAGCCTCCCTTTTCAACCGTCGTGCAACACCAAGAAGTTCTCTTCGCCTAGGCGACAGACTACGGTTGATGAATACAGGTTCCTGTCCATCAAAACCCTCAATTTGATTTCTACACAGTTTGCCAAATTTTTTCCTGAGATCCATCATTAAATCGGCATCCAGTCTCCTGACAAACTTGACAATTATACCAGGTGGGGATGATGCTGGTCCAGGCCTACCCTTGAACGGCCTGAGACGGTGGATTGCGTCCACCATAACCGGAGGCATGCCTACCGCCCTGCTCACTCTCGCAAACGTATCCAACACATTCTCATTAGCCGGTTCGGGGAGGCCGTGTATCTCCAGCGTGTTGCGCCGCGTATACATCTCTAGGTCGTCCAGTCGCTCTTCAGTGACTCGCAAGCGTTCCTGGACACCATTTACGTCGCTTCTAAGAGATTCTATCAGCGTCTGTTGTCGTTCAACAATTCCACTCTGTTTAGCAATTATATCCTCCAATTTATCACGTTTTTCCTGCCCGGCATTGACAATAGATTTCAGTTCCTCAATAGAACTCAATAATTCACTCTTTAAGCCCTCCAACCGTCCCTCAAACTGCTCCATGGATTTTATTTGATTGCTAGGAGCCGAAACTTCGCTTTCCCCTAAGCACTGTTTATTTATTTTAACAGGAGTAGAGTCATTCACCCTGAGAGATCGTTGGACACTAATACAATCAGGACAGTTCCATGACTTGTTTTTCAAAAACTAAACATCAGCCTCCTGCATATTAACACATGCAGGATGAAATAAACAATTACAGTCTTTACATAATAAGTTAGAAGCAGTTGAAGAGCGATTTACAGGTTGCTGGCACTTTCCACACGAACTCATTATGTAAAGTGATAAATAACGTTTGCAGTAGGTGTAAATTGATAAAATAGGTCGACTTTGAACACTTCAAACTTGAATAAATTCCTATCAAATCTCGATAAATTCCGTTTAAAACAGCTCAAAACAATTCACGGCAGTCCGAAACAGAACACAGTTAGCTAGTTATCATTAGCGATAAGCGACCGCTCGAAAATTCAACCGTCTAGTTCGACAGCCGAACTGATACTGAATCAATAAGCTTTATCAACTGTCATAAGTCCCATAACTGTAAAAATTTCAGGAGCTCCACCCCATCTATGCAAAGTTTGATTTTAGATTCCCAATTATCCGGCTTCAGATAAAATTTGAACAAAAAAATTCTAGTGGAAAAGATTGAGCATGAAAATCTCTACTATTAATGTTCAGTAATATTTTCACCTAAAATTGGAAATAAGCATGAAATTCGAGAAAATGTGATTATCCAATTGCAAACTATTAAATTATTCACTATGAAAAGATAGCAGACCTCGTATGTCTCCAGCGTTATTGTTCTGTCAACAGCTGGCTCAGATCTGTGTTTATAAGTAGACTTGAGATGCGCGAGAACACTAGCGTCAGGTGATCAATTTTCATAATGGCAAGGAAAGTTGTGTGAGTGCGCCACACCAGATTTTTGAATTATGTGTTGAATTTCTCATTAATATTGGTTTATTTGTAATAATTCATTGGCACTGATCACAATATTGATTTGCTTTGCACGTCGACGGCATCCTCAGGTTTTTTTTCAATTTGTTAAGAAGTCTGAATTTGTATAGTGCAGTAATGCAACTCACAAGAGGTAATGCTTCCCTTGATGTTTTTTTCACAAATTTGGACCATTGGAGCTATGTTGCTGAGGTTAGTGTTGATCAGATTGCAGATCATAAACACATTCTCATGGAAGCCACTTTTAAGCGGATGTTGTTGGAAGCTGTAATGGTTCCAGTAGGAAAGTTTCTCACAGAGTGTCCAATGATGGTATTGTCAGACTTTTCTGTAATTATTTGGGAGTGTGGGTTGACTCTTGGTTGGGATCTGTCATTGATATGCAGGCAGTTAGTGGTTTTCAATGTTTCTTTCATGCTCTCATGGATGGTTTCAAGATTTTCTTCCCACTAAGAATGAGGTCGCTAAGTTCTAAAAGGTTCAAAACTAGGAAGGGAAATTCTGTACCACAAGTAAAAGACTGGTTCACTCCTGAACTAGCCCGAATGAGAGATATGGTATCCATGACAAATGATTTAGTTAGAATCAGACCTCACCTGGTTGAACTAGCAACTGGGTTCAAGAAGGATTACCGTTATAGATTGCGTCAAGAAAAACGTCAATGCAAAATTCATTGCAGAGGCTCAAAGTTCATGTAGGGCAGCCTGGAGTCTTATAAATTCACACAAGCCTGAATCAGAAGAAGGTGATCTAAGTTCCGCAACTGCTAGTGAATTTAATCAGTTCTATGTCACATCTGTGGAGAGTATTGTGAATAATATTGCAACCGATCTTTCCAATGCTCTTCAGGGTATTCCAGTTGTAGAAGGAAACTTTGAATGGAATCATGTGACACCTGCTGATGTTGTAAGCATAGTGAATGATTTTAGTGTTTTAAAGGCAAAATATATTTATGAATGAGTGTGCCTTTCTGAGACAGATTATTTGTTTCTTGAGTCCAATACTTGCATGCTTTATCAATAAGTGTATAGATGAGGGTGTTTCCCCTGATGAGCTCAAGATATCAAGAACAGTTCCAATTCACAAAAAGGGTGCTCTGGACAGTGTAAGCAACTATAGATTCATATCTTTGATTCCGGTGATTGCAAAAATTTTTGAAACGGTATTGTTTGTTCAGCTGTACAACTATTTTGAGAGTAATGGTCTGCTGGTTCCTGTTTAATTTGGCTCCAGGAAAGGAAGATCGACTGTCTCTGCTGTGCAGACTCTCATTCGATCAGTCCTGGAGGCATTTGAGAATGGAAAATCTTCATCTCTTTTGCTATGTGATTTATCACGTGCCTTCGACTGTGTCTCGCACAATATTCTATTGGGAAAGCTGGAGAAGTATGGTCTTGGAGTCGGTGCTGTCAGACTGGTGAAAACACACCTGAGAGATAGGTCGCAGGTTGTGGACTGGAATGGTGAACTATTAAGTCCCTCACCCTTGAAACATGGAGTCCCACAGGAATATTAGTTTTGGGACCTTTACTCTTTCTCATCTCAATGAATGATATATATTATTCATTAGATGGTGGTGTTCTGTTATTCGCAGATGTAACATATCTTATTCCTGTTTTAACTGTTATTATTATCTAAGTAGTGGAAAATTTTGTAATTCGAGAAACAACTTCATCTGTCTTGTTTGTTCATTGAAAGACAAAGAGATCACTAATCGAGTATTCAACACTATTTTATTTATCGAGTTTTAACTCTCTCTCTTGATTTTCTGTCTCCGTTCTTACGAACTCTACATGTTTTTTCTAGTTTTCATTTACGTTTCTCGTAAAGTTTTACAAAAATGTTTTTCTCCTTCAAATCTGCTATGGGTAATTTGTTGTATTTAATTTTCAATTATTATTATTCGTTGATTTAGTTTTTTTCTTGTTCTTGGTCTATTTCTTGTTTGAATTCTTTCTTTCTTAATTGTTCGAATATTAACTTCTGAATAAATTTTTATTAGTACTTTTGTTAACTTAATCTGTCAGTAATTTGTAATCGTAGGTTCTCTTGATTATTCAATTAATAATCTTCAAAGCTTAAAGTTCATGAAAGTTTATGTTTGGTAGCTTACTTCTTTCCTCATAATTTTTCTGCTTCTGGACAGTTAGTTTTTTTTCTTACTTTTAGACATCATTTTATATTCCTTTTTAGAAGTCTACATTTTATAGAATACTTTGTTAGTAGACTTTTTATTTCATTGTAATTTTTCTGAAAAGCTATTTCCTTTCCTTTCTTCTATTATGAGTTTTCTTTACATAATTTTTTCTACAACCTGTATTTTTGTATTCTTATACAGCGGTCGATCGAACCTTTCAATCTACTCGAACTTCTGGAACTATTCTAACTACCCTAACTTCTCGAACGATTCCAACTACGCAAATTATGAGAACTACTAGAACTACCTCGATATCACGTCAGTAGAAGAATATAACGAAGAAATCATCTAAATAAACAGGAAACATCTCTCGTCGTCAACTACAAATATTGGAACTTATTCCGCGATACTTCGTGAAGATTAAAAGGTGGTGTGAATTATTATTTTGGGGCCCCTACATAAAATGGTTAAAAAAGGTATTCATATTGAAATTTAATTACTAAACATGTGTAACTTTGGAAGTGCTATTATTTATTGTTTTTTATATTTTTTGTTTTCTTTAACCATTAATAAATCTGTAGAGTTCATTTTATATTATTAAGTCTTTTTGAGTAATCCCTTTCTCACTCAAATGCAAATAACAACTTATTATCTTGGATCGTTATATGAAATGGTCATCCATAAATTAACCTAAGAACACTTTGTTAGAAAAAATAAATAACGTTATAAACTGCGCCAGTCTTTAAAAAAAATCAATGTAACACAGATGACACAATCACTATTTGCTGATCATAAGAGTTTGGATTCTGTCAGGCTTGCTCTTAACAGTGACAAGACTCAGGAGCTATCATTCAGCCTTAATTCTGGGATTGCCACTGGTACTGTGAAGCTCTTGGGGTTTTCCCTGGATAGTAGGTTGACCTGGGAGGCTCACATCAGTCAGCTCTGAAGAAGGCTAAGTAGGCATTTTTCTGCTTAGAAGGCTTGTATCATGACTGTGTGCCAAGCTTACTTTGCTTTTTTCCAGAGCCATATTGCATATGGTACAAGACTGTGGGGGCACGCTGCGAGTGTGAAAAGGATGCTATTAATGCAAAAGAGAGCATTGACAATTGTGATGAGGGCTGGTTGGATTAATCACTGCAAACCATTGTTTGTATATTTACGAGTGATGACAGTCTACAGCATGTACATTATACGAGTGCTTGGTTTCGGTTAGAGAGAATATTCATTTGTACACCAGGGCCGATCTGGTTCACAGTCATGCTACACGGGGAAATGAAAATCTGGTCCTGCCCAGGGTGAGATTGGAAAGATCCAGGAAAAGTTTTCTCATATCTGGGATCAGATTTTTCAATAGGCTATCTGATGAAATAAGAGAGCTGCCGCTGGTCTGGTGAGCTTTAAGAAGCGGGTCAAGTCATGGCTTGTCGCCAACCCGTTCTATTCCATTCATGAGTTTGATGAGTCTGACCTAAGCACAATATAACTGTGCAAGCACTAAGTAAATTGACTGTGCAAAGCACTGAGTAAATTGACTGTGATAATAGTTTTTATGGTTTTAATTTGTCCACGATTTATTGTGAAAGTAGGTATAGATTAAAATTAGAATAGGCTGTACAGACTGTGATAGAATTGAAGTCTATTAATAATTGTTTATTGATATTTCTGTATTATTATTATTGTTATTATTTTTTTTAACCCGAATAGCTGATTTTCATGCTGAAAATTTAAAGTTTTATCCTATTAAACTCACTTAACAACAATCGGAGAACTATTGAGGAATAGAGTAATTTTATCAGCCAAACCACATAATTAATCTCTTTTGTATTTGAGAATTCTCAGAAGGAAGAATATTATAACACTTACTCTAATGGGTCTCGAATACGCAATCTTTCATTCATAATAATTCTGGCGCGAACTATTTGCTCCATAACTGCACTCGTTTATGGGTATGTTTGGGCCTTTATCGTTACATCAAATCACAATTTGAATAAATTTGTTTCAATAATTGGATTGAAATTGATAATTTATTAGTATAAATCAAAATAGGCCTTTTACCTTTTCGGTAAATTCAGAATCCCTAAGCAAGATTACAAGTTAATCAGTTCAGTAGTTGACATCAAATCTTTAAATCTAGCTTCTTGAAATCTGATTATTTGTTCTCCAGAAATACGTTTCATGCATTATTAGATTTTGATAATGGATTAAACGTATTTCCCATCCCGTACATGTATATTTACATTTTCAAATCTATAATATAGTATGATATGATGAGTCTGATTAGTTGACAATGTTTCAATTGAAATCAACATTATGTGAAGCATTATTTCGTCGGTGGTTGCTGCTCAACATCAACATTCCAAACCGAAACGACAGTCACAATTCAGAAAAGGACTTCATTAATAGTAAATCAGTCACTCCACTTTGTACCGCTGATGCTGGTCCCCATATTTCCACGTCTACTTACTGGCATTCCTGGGTTTAATATCCTATTCCAGCTATGTTTCATTTTGTTTTACGATTACTGGCTGAGCTAGCGTCTGCCTGTCAGGGACACAGCGCTTTTTCAGGAATTCATTTCGAAGACTCTTGCACGACTCAGCTCGGCGTTCAATGCTTTCTCATACCCGTAAACAGAATAATACAACAGATACATACTGCACAATTATCCAACAAGTGAGAACAATCATGGTTGCGCTTTCAAGAATGAACTATGGAATGGGGATTACACAATTCTTTTGCTGAATTTGGTTGTACCAAAGACAATATTATAATATTTGTATTCTAATTACTATCCAACTGTGAACCTTAAATATTGAAGCATTTAAAGGCAAAACATTGTTATACTCTCATCAAAAGGAATAGATAAATATTAAAAAGATGGAGAATATTATATTCATATGGATTCTTCAGCATGTTTAGCAGAGAATAAGCTCTCATAAGATCATATAAATTATTCACACTATGAAGAAAACTAGCCGCAAATCCACTTCAATGTGTTACCATAGATTTTCATCGATCATGATAGCCTAATGATAATAACCTCCGGTTCTCAAACGATCAAAATTTAAACCGATAGAAAAGTATAGTATATTATAGTATAGTGTATTGACTTGTTGCGTTGTGTTGAAAGTGAATCTGACATGTAATGATAATGGAAGAAGTCATATTCCTTTCATGATGAAAAGAGTAGATGGAAATGCTATCATAGGTGATAGCGTTTGGTTATTTCAGCTGTTGTGGAATTTTTGCTCACCAAAGGTCCTTATTGCTAACTTGATTTTATGTTATCGAAGGGATTCACAAGCATTATGTCAACAGATAGCTATTTCCTCCAGTCGATGTAACATCAGCTATCAGCCACCAGTCGATGTCTATCAGCACCCACCCATAACTATACTTTACTTATACGAGTAATATCACAGATTAGTTCATGATGATTATGATTATAGTTTATCACACACAAGTCCCGATTATTCTCTACCGAAAAATCACGTCCAATACAAAACACGTCAATCGACACAGTACCAGAGAGTCCAAGTCGAGGCAGCGTTCACGGAGAAAGTGACAAGAGAAATAGATAGTGAATAGATAAGAGTTAGAGTGAGAGAGATAAGGCAGATAACCCTTTCCAAAGTAGAAAGAAGTGACGGGTAAGCACCCTCAATTGCAAGTGAGAGAATGAAACAAGAATCTCAATGGAACAAAAATAAAACCATTATTCAATTCGCCAAATCTAGAGAACGCATATTCCCGAGTAAGGAAGAATATATTGGTAATACAATAAAACATTATTAATTTGTTCGAATAAGGCCGGCTCCAGACATGCATCATTCGGCAAACACCGAGCAGCGACACGCCGAATCGCTAGTAGTGTGGATGGATATTTGTCCATTCAGCAAGCAGCGAAAATTCGTGCTTGTGCTCGTTGTTTCAGCCGGCTCCAGACATGCGGCATTCGGCATTCGGCGAACACCTTGCATACTCGCCGAATCACGAGTAGTGTGGATGGATGTTTGGTATTCGGCAAGCTGTGAACATTCGTGCTCGTTGTTTTGAACATTCGTGCTCACAGGTCGGTGTGGGACATTTGAACACATCAAAGTGGACGAATGTTCATGTGAAATGTACATACCATTATGTTAATATAGAACTATAATCTAGAGATACTACCTCTCCGGAACAGATGGTTGGAATATTGGTAACTAAATTAATACCCAGTCCAACTTTGTAAGGTTGGCATTAAGTTGAGGAAGGTTTCGAAACAAGATTTGAGTTATGTCACTTTATTATCATGGGTGTACAAGGAAAATGCACTAACTGCAATTTTACCAAACTTTGATTTTCTATTATTTTTTAATTAGTTCTATAAACTATGTGATGTGGAGTTTTAACACCATAAAATACTTTTGAAGTAAACAACTGAGCTTTAGTAGAATTGTAAAATGAAAAGAATAGATAGCCTAGTCAAGGTACCACTTAAGCGAAATCAAATATTATTTATGATAAAGAGTAATCATATTATCTAAAGCGATAAGAGAACCATGAAAAATTTGCTGTGCTACCAATTTCTCCTAAATCGGTTGGATAGCATGTCTCACCTATTAACCTAAGGAAATTTATCGGCTCCAATGTAATAGATTCTTGATAAACTATGAATGGATCTATCGCCTATGAATGAGAAATCCAGTTTTCAGAGCAAATGAACTTATAATCTTCAGAAGAATTTTGGCAATATACTACACAAATACACAAAGAACAATATCTTACACGCTTAAGCATCTAAAGTCACTACAAGCTAAATACTTATCCAATTTATATAGTTGAAATCAATGGCTATAGGCTTGTATACACACAAATCAAAATACACAAACTTAGAACACCATAAAACTGTTCAAAACTCAATTTAAAACATTAATAATCCACTTAAACAGAAAAATATTCAGAGAGCACAAAATCAGAACACACGCTGCCAGCCATTATTTTTTAGAGAGACGGAAGCCTGGCAGGCACAAAGGTACAGAGCAAACAAACTTCAAACAGTGTCGATGTCATGGACACATCACCAAAAAAAATTATAAATTACAAGTTTAGAATTCACATTTTATATTTGTTCTCAACAAAACTTTATTTTGAAACTGTTATTTTAAATTTTTATATATCATCTCTATTTAAATAAACCATTTATCTGTTAATTCTGTTAACTCTGTTTACAGAGTTTGTTTTTTCAGTGATACCATTGAACATGCAACACAATCATTTACGATAAATTCTCAGTCAAAAAGTTGTCCGTATATCGATGACTCTGATATTTACTATAAAGTTTTATAGATCTCGAATTGAAGATTCGATTCCAATCTAGAAAAAATGTAATATTACAAATACCCCCCTCTTGACATAAAAAATTTTACTGTTTGAAAATTTAAAGAAAAAATTACATTGACCCAAATGGAAATTTTTGAATTGTAAATTCGAGAACAGTAACAATTTTTCTATAAAAACATTACATGTTGTCCTATAATATTGAAAATTATTATAAAAATTCATCAATAGCATTTGTTATATGTTTCCAAACAATATTTCAAAATATAGAATATCAAAATTACTTTTGATTTAGCTTTATAATTCAAAGGAAAATATCTCAACAGAAAGTTTAATATATGAAGAATAGTTTTTGAAATTGCACATAAATTTAATAGATAGAAAATTCAATTTTTATTGCATAAAAAATTTAGTATGTTGAATAAAAAATTATTATTATTTTTTTTTTTTAATGAATTGATGAATTGTTACGTTTAATTTTCACATAAAATTTCAATAAATCAAAAAATGTTCATTTCTTTCACTATTATCGCGGTTGATTTTATCGATGCAAATTTTGGAAAACAGTCCGTTAAGGCACTCAGTATGATTTTCAGTTAAGTGTGACTCCAGTGTGATGACGTTAGTGTTGGGCTGATCCGAATACTCGTAGTGTTGGGCTGATCTGGATGCACGTAGTGTTGGGCTGATACTTGTAGTCGACTGATGCATATCAAACTCGATACAGGTGACATCTCAGTTAGCATTGCCTCATGCTTGTAGTAGACGGCTGCATACCAAACTCGATACAGGTGACATCTCAGTAGCATTGCCTCATGCTTGTAGTAGACGGCTGCATACCAACTCGATACAGAGTCACGTAAATTTTGTATCATATTTGTAATTATACAATGTACATTTCAGGCTTGAAATGACAATGTAATTCGTTTTTTTGGAAAAGAGATAGACGCTGCATACAGGATTAATTTAGGTAAGGTTTGGTTTTTTGATATTTTCAGTGTTCAAGGTTTAGAGTTCTGCATACAGGAATAATTTAGGAGAGGATTTTTGAATCAATTCTTTCATGATACTGTGACTGTTATTCTGAATTCAAAGTTGCGAATGTGAACATGGATGGCAATTACCTCCAGGTAATGTAGTAGTGTTGAAGTTTGAGATACAAGGTCAGCAATAAGCGTTGGCATTGTCATTGGCGTAGGCTTTGGTGTCGGCATTGGCATCGGCGTTGATATTGGCATTGGCATCAGCAATGGCGCAGGCATTGGCATCGGCGTAGATATTGGCGTAGATATTGACATCAGTGTAGATATTGGCGTAGTTATTGGCATTGATATTGGTGTATGCATCAGCGTAGATATTGGTGTAGTTATTGGTGTAGTTATTGGTGTAGATATTGACATCAGAGCAGATATTGGCGTAGTTATTGGTGTAGATATTGGCATTGATATTGGCGTTGACATTGTTGTAGGCATCAGTGTAGATATTGGTGTAGATATTAGTGTAGATATTGGCATTGATATTGGCGTTGACATTGTTGTAGGCATCAGTGTAGATATTGATGTAGATATTCAATTGATGAGTCACACTAGTTCGAAAATCACCCAAATGTTCTTAACACTCTTCATGGTGTTCACTTGTTGCTGATTTCGAGATTCACGTGATAATTATTTCAAGGTTAATGTCCATGCTGTACCTGTTATCTTAAAATGCTTATAAACTAAAAGGAAAATTTTGATTAGGCTATCAATACAATCTAATACACATGAAAATTATTTTTAAGTATATAATCAATATAAAATTGAAATTTGTTAACATCTTATTATACAGTCAGCAATACATAAATTGTGAAATTTGGAGACATCAATTACAAAATTTCACTAGAAAAAAAAATAATTTCATTTCCATTTATTCATTGTTCAAATATTTCATAAAAAGCAAATTATTTAATATTATTGATCATCGTTTGCCGGATACTATAGTTTATTTCGACTTTTCAATGTTCTAAACACAAACTACATTTCATGACAAAACTTTACTATCAATCATTAAACAAGAAATCATTCAAAACATCAATAATATTTTGCTTCAAAGGCAATCAATATTCATAAGTAATCTGCATCTATGGCAATCAACATTATTAATCAACACAAAAAATATTATCTCATCACTGCCTCTCTAAGTCATAACCTCTGTTATTCCTTCTTTAGGCAATAATGGGTTTCCATCTCAAAAAACAATCACATACCAGCAAAATTCTAATCAACAAACCCCACTAAAATTCTACATAAACTCCAGCATCCATTTCAAACGATAATCAATCATATCAAAATTTATATAATAAACAGTTTTAAAATTTAGAAAAAGACATCAATTACAAAAACTTTAGAGAAATTTCACCCTTTAACTCATTTCAATTAATAATATAACAAGACGTTTTTATTCAATGAAAACATTATTCAAGTTAACTTTCATTAATACATCTCATATATATGGCTACACAATTCATTAATACTTTCAAATTTCAAAGTTTATTCATTATAACAAAAGAATTTATACATAAGAATAGATTTCAGCATGTTCTAAATTGAACCATTTATTTTTTAAATAATTTCATAATTCAAAGACTGTATAATAAATACAAACATTTCAAGATTACAATACAAAGGTGATCAAGATGGATAATGGGTAAATAAGTTCCCTAAAAAATACAAACAAGAGAAAAAGAAAATTGGGTAAATAAATTTCCTAAATAATACAAAGAAGAGAAAGATTAATTAGAGCCTATCCTACATGTCAGTACTGAACTTTCATAAGGAAGTATATTTAATAAAATATACTACTATGGAATTTTGTAAATTCCAAGTATGACTCTAATTTGTTATAATTGTGAGCTATCACTCCCACAAAAACAACTGGTGAAGGAAAAAAAATGTTGACTATTGTGACTGGGTGGAGAGTTCCTAGATGTCTGTAAGGCAATGTGATAGCAGACTCTAGTATCGGACCACAAAAACAAAAGTATGCAAAAGTTTTTACAAACATTTGATGTTGCAGTCTTAAAGTTTTTATATCGCAAACAAGTAGGTCAGATAATCGAGTCCAGCCATATGTGGTTCACGCCCACACCTCTAAAAGAATCACACCTACTTGTCTACCAAAAATCCAAAGTATTGGACAGCAAAAAAAAATAAAATGCAAAATGGGTTAAAAGCCCAGAAGAAAACTATAACCTAATTACATATGGCTTATGGCACAATATGCAATGAAAGATGAGAACATGGGACATAATTTTGCTCTGAAAAACCTAATTACCTAATATGATACCTGAAAAAAAATAGACATAATTAAAATATGTAATACATGATGAAAAAATATACCGCAAGCAAACAATTATTTACACTACAATGGATAGATTTTAGAAAAGTTAAGTTTTATCAACAATTTAAAGATTAGGAAAATAAGCTACTATTTTTACTTCCAGAATTATTTCAGAAAAATACAAATTTAAATGACTATGGACAAGATTGGTTAAGATATGCATCATAGAAGAAATTTACTGAACATTACTCAAAGACAGGAAAGAATCGAAATTTGAAAAGATTAAGGGCCAAGAAAAATAGGCTACAGGAAAGAAAAAAGACACAATTATGGACTCTTACCATACACTGCGTAGCGATTATGCTATTCTGAATCCCGGCATAACACAGGATTCCTAATCATTGTGTGCTGGGGAATACCCTTTCATCATGTGATTCACAGTCATTATCTTGTAAATAAGCAACTTGAAACAACCTTTGAATACTAACACATCAATGGTGACTTTGTGCTTTGTTTTCTTCAAGAACATGATTTTATTCATGGGTTCATTTGTTTCAACAAAACCATTTTGCTTACAAAAGTTAGTCATGTTGACTGAATAATGCTTTGCATACACCTTTTCAATTTCCAGTTGAAAGTTGAATTCATCAACTTGATTCAAAGCAAGATTCATTTTGTTTACATTGTTCCTAACCTCTACAGAAACCTGTCTCATCTAAACATTCACTTAATTTACTGTTTTCCTAACTCCCAATTTAGCAATATTACTTTCATGATAGTTGACTTTCAGTGAAGACAACTCCCTACCTACTTCTTTACTCAATTCTACTATCTCACTAGGGTTGACTTTTTCAACAACAGTAACTAGGCCTACATTGTCAGAAACTTGAATGAGTTGATCTTGTATCTTAACACTACTATTATCATGCTTCAATTTGCTTTCATCTTTATGATTTTTAATCAATGTCTCATGTGCATCTTTCAATAGAAGGTTTATACTAACCTGCTCTAGTCTTATACTAGTACATTCTTGCTTCATATCATCAAACCTAGCACTTTGATCCTGCTTCAAATCATCAATCTTAGCATTTTGTTTATCAAACTTAGCATTTTGCTCATCAAATCTAGCATTTAGCTCATCAAACTTTTGTGTTAGGAATGCTATAAGATTCAGATCATTTTTAATGTTTGCCATTTTGTAATATGCACTGATATCTATTCATTAAAACTTGACCACTCCAGAACTGACTTCCCATTCAGCAGTATACCATTCATAACCCATCAAGACATCTATCCTACCAATAATTTTTTATAACCAAGGATATATTTTGTAGTTTGGTCCCACACCAGGGCGTACCATTTGGGACATATTTATTTTGTAATTCGGTCCCACCACAGGGGTAACATTTGCCGTGCTACCAATTTCTCCTAAATCGGTTGGATAGCATGTCTCACCTATTAACCTAAGGAAATTTATCGGCTCCAATGTAATAGATTCTTGATAAACTATGAATGGATCTATCGCCTATGAATGAGAAATCCAGTTTTCAGAGCAAATGAACTTATAATCTTCAGAAGAATTTTGGCAATATACTACACAAATACACAAAGAACAATATCTTACACGCTTAAGCATCTAAAGTCACTACAAGCTAAATACTTATCCAATTTATATAGTGGAAATCAATGGCTATAGGCTTGTATACACACAAATCAAAATACACAAACTTAGAACACCATAAAACTGTTCAAAACTCAATTTAAACATTAATAATCCACTTAAACAGAAAAATATCCAGAGAGCACAAAATCAAACACACGCTGCCAGCCATTATTTTTTAGAGAGACGGAAGCCTGGCAGGCACAAAGGTACAGAGCAATCAAGTTCAAACAGTGTCGATGTCATGGACACATCACCAAAAAAAATTATAAATTACAAGTTTAGAATTCACATTTTATATTTGTTCTCAACAAAACTTTATTTTGAAACTGTTATTTTTAATTTTTATATATCATCTCTATTTACATAAACCATTTATCTGTTAATTCTGTTAACTCTGTTTACAGAGTTTGTTATTTCAGTGATACCATTGAACATGCAACACATGTGCCTGAAGAAGTTAATTTTGAATAAAATTTAGAATTTAGAAATAGGCCGGCACATCTAGAAAATACCTGAGTCTATCCCTTATTCATGCAGGTGAACGGGCTAGAGTCAAGAAAACTTCAATTAATCTTGCCATGCCTGATTTAATAGGTTTATACTATAGAATAACACTACAATTTGAAATAATAGAAAAATACAAACAGTTTCAATAAACATTGGCAGCTAAAATCGAACAACAGAAACAACAATATCATGTTACTTTGTTGACATTCTTCATCTGATTCGGGGGCGCATTACTATCCCCGTTTAGATAGCAATACGTCACAAAACCAAACAAGATCAGTCATAAAATAACCAATCAATTTCAACATGAAATTACTCAAGAAAGAAAAAAACCCGTTGAACCCAAATTTCGTCGATAGTAATCCATATAACCCATTTCATAATAATTTTGAATCCCGACTTTTATTGACATTCTCGAATGAACCTTTGTTTCACTACACTGCACTTTCGTTGGTTTGTACGTTGCTTTATCGTCGGGGTTACAGTACCTTGTTTTTGGCGGTGAGCTTTTACCGGTTGAATTTGGCTTGACGGCGACGTCCTCTTACGTCCCTAGACCTGTCGTCTGAACGGGTGTCTTGAAGCGGTTTTACATAAAGTTGCGGAACCAAAGGGGTGGTAGTACAAGAAGTTGGTTTGGGGACACACATGAACCGCTTAGCGGTTATTTGAAGAAACAATTATTCGTACATGATGAAGAAACACAATTAAACCTTTCAGGACATGGCACTACTAGTAAATTTAAACATTAATAAAAAATAAAACTAGCTCCTACATTAACTACTGAAATAAACTTATAAACCTGCCCAAAAAGGGGGAACATAGTGACTACATCTTTACTCTCGTAGTGCTCCTAGCAAAAGTGTCCTCTGAAACGTAATCTGGTCTTGCGCGGCTGGGAATCCCCACTACTGTATTTAGAAACAGGTCTCCTATTGGGCGAATGGAATCAATTTGACCAATCGTCGCGTGGCTTCTACAGCCTTTGGACCAAATAGTAACTGCAAAATCGGTAGTTTGTTATAATTTCAATGCTTGCTGTTTTCCAACTTATCGCATTTTATGTCGCGACAAGAAGGCTAAGTTTTAGAGATAATTCCATAATCTACATTCCTCGACGACTCGGAGCCACAATTTTTAAATATCTATCATGGGAAACTCGAAGTCATGGCCGTTCATAATAGAGAGAGAAAATAATTTATTTCGCTAACTCACTTACAATAATGGCTCTAGTCTATTGCGTATTAAATTTACTATTATAACTGGGAAAAGGCCTGAATTAAAGAGAGTGCCCGGCACACTCCCCTTCCTTCCGGTGTGAAACACGCAAAAAGAAATCTAATCAGGATATGGTACCATAAAGGCATTCTGTATGATTTGGAGAGTCGAATTTCTGGATTGATAGTAGGATCCAATTTGAAGCGGGCCCTCTTCAAAAGAAATCTCTTTAATCATTCCGAAATTCAGCAAAATGTATAACTAATTGAGATTTGGGCAAGAGTCTTTAAAATTCATATGTAAACATGATATTTATTTTAATTGAAAACTTCACCGTACTAGTTAACTTGAACACATACTTACTGTAACTTCAATTATTATCATATTCAGTAACTGGCAACATCTATTAATATTAATGCTCAGAAAGACATAATACGATTTTGTGCTCTAGATGTAGCTGGATTCTACCTTCGTTTTATTTTGCATGTTCAGAAGATGTAAAATTAATGATTGCAGATTTTGAATATAGAACAGTAGTTTTTCTTTACATTTAGAAGTAGTTTGACCAAGTTCTTAAATGCACTGACAGTGGGTAATTGGTTTTAGCTATAATAAAATCAAGTGAGCACTTCTTTTGCTGTGAACAGAAAGAATAATAAGGATTGTTATCGATATCTGCAAGTATGACAAACTACGAAGTAGCCATAACTAACGGGAACCTATCATTTATTTTTCAATAAATCTATAATGGTATGAACACAATTCCTAAATGTCATCGTGCTATTTTTTTTTTTTTTTTCTTTAATATTGTGGATTCGCAAGAGCCTCTGGACGCTTAACACCTGTAATTCGGATAAAAAATCAGCCGGCAGAGCTGCCTACACCCGTCCAGAATATCCTACAATTCCACAAGAAATAATATTTCCGCCGTACTCTGATATAAACTGCTTGAGAATCAGGCGTGATAGCCTACCAATATCTCCAGGCAATTCAAACCCGAGCACAGCGAATGTAATTTATTTCTTATGAATAACAAGTAAATTCAATATTGATATTCCAATACCTGAAATAATTCCTACAGAGGAAAACCAATATGGTAATTATAGACCGAACTGAGCAGGATCTAATTAGAGAAATTACTGAAACTGGTTAACAATTATGCAAATTTATTGATGAATTATAATCGTTAAGAATCAAATAATAATAATTAATTAAATAATTGACAAATTGGAATAATAGAGTTTTCACGTTAAACGGGAAGACTATAAAATTAAAGCAGATAAACAGAAAATAAACAGGGGTTGCAGAAATGAACAAGCTTGAGTTAGTTTTAAAATGAAAACAGACAATATAGAGATATCACAGTAGCACAGTAGCCGGCAGTATCAACAGCTGACAGATAAGGCTTGTCATCAATTTTGGCGCAATTCACTCTAACCTAATTATTGAAAATAAGGTAGTAAACATTGGTAGGCAGTTGACGAATGACTCTGACAATAAATTGGTAAATTATACGAAATAATACTGTAAGAATTTAATAAAACTATAATTAAATGAGTTTTACATAATTTGACGTGAGTACATTTGATTTATGCCTCAATTATACATTAATTTTAGAAAATATGCTGGCATAGGCTTTGTATCCTGACATAAAGCCCCCAAATTAGAAAGGTTTTAGGCCATTAAAGGCTTTCTAATTTCAATCAAGAAGGGTACAATGACATATGCTAACTTAAAACTACGACTTAGGGTCTATCACAAAAAATTCACAGCCAAACAACAATCTGCACAAAAAAGCATGATGTTACAACAAATATGCATGGCTTTGTGCCGCAGCAGTGGTGCCAGAAACCACAAACTAAGGTCCCGGGATTTTTGCCCAGTCAGACTTACAAAGGAAGTACAGAGGTGGGATAATACCACATGCACAGAATCCAAAAAATCCCTACGGTGAGAGGATGGGTGCACAAGCCCCCCATCACTCCTCACAGAATAAAGAGCAGAGGTGCATGAGTGAAATAGACCTGCATAGAGTGCATAGAAGATGCCAAAATAACAATATCAAAGGGCCATGCCAACAATTAACAATTTTTATCAAAAATTTACAATTTAACATTAATAACAATTTTAATCCAATATTGCAGGTCTGTTAAAATATAACTATACCAAGTTTCATCAAGTATGCCAGCTTACAAAGATTGATAATATCTCTCTGTGATTCAATACATTTAACTAGTCTCCACTTGTTCAATCAAAATTTCTACCCTGTTTATTTTTAAAGCTTGATTCCAAAATTCCCTTCATTTCTCAACATTTCTATACAAAAATACAATAAGTAACATAATATTCAAATTTTCCTATAAATTAGTTGCTGAATGCATGTTTTAGATTTCTGATGCATCATATTTTTTTTTTCAAAATACTAATCACATTTATGTGATTACAATAATTTCATTAAGTTAATAACAATAATAACATATAAATTAAGAATTCTAATCTATAGTGAGCTTTCATGCTACAAATATAATATTCAAGATAATTTTATCACCAAATGATAATTAATAGTTAATAGTGCATGTATAATGCAACAGCACAAATGATAACAACAATAATATTTCAAACAAACAATACTAATAATAATGAAGACCATTTAATGGTTGATTTTCAATCACAAAAATATCCTACACCTAAAATTATTAATAAATATCACAGCAGACTATTTTTCTATTTTATCTTCAATTTTTTTTTTTTTTTTTTTTTTTTTTTTTTTTTTTTTTAGAGTAAGTTAATAAGCTAATTTTTCCAAATTATTTTATATATTTTTTTTTTTTTTTTTTTTTTTGTCTGGATAATTCAAAATAACTTTACTTTATATTTTAGAATTAATTTCAAATTTAGTTGTAATTGCGGGTAGGCTTAACTTGCCAGTGAGCAAATCTTTATATTACAATAATAAACAATATAATACAATAAATAAACAACTTGCTTTGAGTTGTGGGTGCTGTGATGATAATGTGAAGATCCAACGATGCGATGTGGAGCAGCTGGTGCGATGTGAAGCAGCTGGACCGATGTGGAGCCGGAGCATCGTGGAGCAGCTGGTGCGATGTGGAGCAGCTGGACCGATGTGGAGCAGCTGGTGCGATGTGGAGCAGCTGGACCGATGTGGAGCAGCTGGACCGATGTGGAGCAGCTGGACCGATGTGGAGCCGGAGCATCGTGGAGCAGCTGGTGCGATGTGAAGCAGCTGGACCGATGTGGAGCAGCTGGACCGATGTGGAGCAGCTGGTGCGATGTGAAGCAGCTGGACCGATGTGGAGCAGCTGGTGCGATGTGGAGCAGCTGGTGCGATGTGGAGCAGCTGGACCGATGTGGAGCAGCTGGTGCGATGTGGAGCAGCTGGTGCGATGTGGAGCAGCTGGACCGATGTGGAGCAGCTGGACCGATGTGGAGCAGCTGGTGCGATGTGAAGCAGCTGGACCGATGTGGAGCAGCTGGTGCGATGTGAAGCAGCTGGACCGATGTGGAGCAGCTGGTGCGATGTGAAGCAGCTGGACCGATGTGGAGCCGGAGCATCGTGGAGCAGCTGGTGCGATGTGGAGCAGCTGGTGCGATGTGGAGCAGCTGGTGCGATGTGAAGCAGCTGGACCGATGTGGAGCAGCTGGTGCGATGTGGAGCAGCTGATTATCTCCAAATCCACGGCTATTATTTTGAGGTCGACTCGGTTGACTGCCTCGATTATAATTACGATGAGGAGTTTCAACTTCATTCACGACAACACCTAACCTCTCATCCTTCTGATGGTTTGTTTTGAAATTCCGTGAACCAAATTTATCGTCTACACTCTGTACTCGACTCAAACAAGCCTCAAACTTGTCATAGGATTCAAAACTTTGCGAGCTTAATGCCGTCTGAATGGAATAAGGTAACTTCCCAATTAATATTTCGATCAAATTTCCATTCTCGATTGGATTATCCATCAGATTGTTCAAATAGCGAATGTGGGCTGAAAAGGCACTCATGGACAGCCCCGTATTCTGCTTGTCATATCTGCATGTAATAATGTGAGACAATAAATTTCTCTGTCTTGCGGGAGACCAAAAAGTAGCTAAGAAGTTGTCAATAAAATCCTTTAACGAGTTGAATTCAGTAATGCGACTTCTGAAGTGTATCAGTGGTTCTTTCTGTAGACATAGTAAAAGATGCATTCTCCACGTAATCCATGGTATAGTAGTAACGGAATCAATAGCCTGCAAATGCTGAATGAATGCCCGTGGTTGAATGGTGCACTCAGTATCATCAAATATTGGTAAAGATGACAAGATTTGTCCAGTATTATGATTATTACCACCAGAAACGTTAGCCAAACTATTCTTTATTTGTAGACACTCGGCTTTAGTTTGATCTAGCTGAGTTTTCAATCCCTTAATTACTTCGGGATTTAAAGTTTCAGCTGAATTCTGTGTGACATCTGCTCTCAGCTGGTTTATTTGGGCCGTGTGATTTGTTTGCTGAGCCTCCAATTCACCTAACCTCACATCATTCTGAGCTAGCTTAGCATTGGCCTGGGTAATCTTGCTCTCCAATTCACCATTTGCTTCAGTATTTTCCCGGTGTTGGTTTAGAATTCTTTCACCAAATTCACTTCTCACCGTTTGTATTTGTTCATTTGTATAATTCTTAGCTTCAATTTGTTTTTCATCCATTTTTCGATGTAAATCCTCAACGTTACTTTTGAGTTGCAAAAAGTTTGCGGTCATTTCTTCCACTTTCTTGTCCAATCTATTACTGGTTTCTTCTATTTTCTTGTCCAAACTATTACTTGTTTCTTCTATTTTCTTGTCCAATCTATTGCCGGTTTCTTCTAATTTCTTTTCTATTCCAGCAGCAGTGGTCTTGAAAACTTCAAGTATGGTTTCGATCGTCCCAGGTGGTAGATATGGCAGCCCCTGCGGCTGTTTGGTCTCCAACTCAGCAGCAACGACATCATTGGAAGACGTTTGACGATCTACCTCGCGCCGATCGACGTTGGCGATTGGTGATGATTGCACCGAATTAAGTATTGGCTGACTTTCCTCTAGCTGAGTCGATGACAAACGCTCTCGAATGCCGCGCTCAAAGTCAACTGAAGTCGCGCTGGTTGCCGGTTTTGGAGGAGCTTCGGGTGAGACAGGATCTGCCGGTGTAAACAATGTGGTAGACCCATCCAGTTCCGTGGCGGGGTTTGCCATGATTCTCCCAAAAAGTGAAGTGTAGACGAAATCCAATAAGTGAAAAATAGTGAGTGAATGATAGTGGTGCGCGCAAATTGGAATAACAGAATCAGGTCAGTGCAAATTATCTTGTAGTTCTGAAGAATTAATACCGCTGACTAATTCCCACAACTTCAAAGCAAGACAAAATCGCGACAATAATACGTTTTAGAATACAATAATACTCTACAATATAATATACCGTAATGATCAACATAAAATTCAACACAATCAAAATAATATCCAGTGTATGAACAATCACAAATTAATAAATAAATCGACTACCTCAAGCTTGTTCATTTCAGGGATTAATACATCAGAGTAACACCGTGTAGCCCCCATTAGTGCAACAAAAAATACCTGCTCAATTCGATCAATAATTATTAAGAAATAAAATTGAACAACAATATTGAACAGAGTATTGATGGCTAGGCGACCCACGACTCCACTGAAAAGAAATATTTATATTTCTGCTCCCTCTCAAGCGTAGATAAGTCGATCTCTGAAATAAATTTATGATTATTAAGATGAAATAAGCTCCCTCTCCTTCACCGTCTTGTGTTCGGGCGCCAATCTTGTGGATTCGCAAGAGCCTCTGGACGCTTAACACCTGTAATTCGGATAAAAAATCAGCCGGCAGAGCTGCCTACACCCGTCCAGAATATCCTACAATTCCACAAGAAATAATATTTCCGCCGTACTCTGATATAAACTGCCTGAGAATCAGGCGTGATAGCCTACCAATATCTCCAGGCAATTCAAACCCGAGCACAGCGAATGTAATTTATTTCTTATGAATAACAAGTAAATTCAATATTGATATTCCAATACCTGAAATAATTCCTACAGAGGAAAACCAATATGGTAATTATAGACCGAACTGAGCAGGATCTAATTAGAGAAATTACTGAAACTGGTTAACAATTATGCAAATTTATTGATGAATTATAATCGTTAAGAATCAAATAATAATAATTAATTAAATAATTGACAAATTGGAATAATAGAGTTTTCAAAATTTGGTAATAAATGTTCTTGATATGAGATAATAAAATGAATGTTCTTGGTAATATAGTGCAATTAGGATTTTAATAGGGGTTACACGGTATTATAGGAGGATATAGTCCTGCACTCTTTCACAATAATTAATTGATAGAAAATTGTAGCTTTCTCAATTCACTGATTGGATAGAATAAGTATTTTTCGCTCACCAACTCGATCGTGGGGCCCCAATTCACTTAATAATTTTATTTCACTTGAAGATCTGGCGTGGAATGGCGTCACCCAGGATTTAGTTTCACAATTCTTCCTCAGGAATAAGCTTATACAAATTGAACTTGCCTTCCAATTTAATTTAAGAGCACAAGACTACAGAGGAGCTACACATTTAACACACTGGATATATTACATTTAACAAGAAGAGAAACCATTTAAACATTAATTTTAATAGGACAAATTAAACGGGTCCTGATAATTCGATTCTCAGAAGGCAAGTGTCTCTTCTTCCCAAAAAGCGGAAATCACCTGGTCTTCTTCTGAGAAGAAGAACCACGTGATTTGGGCAAGAACCAATCCTGTGCCTAATAAGAAAAGTCCACCAATGGGAATTTTTCCACGCGGTTTTAATATTTAAATTAGACACAGAGGTTCGAAAAACACAGAAAATGACAAAAAATTACGTTAAACGGGAAGACTATAAAATTAAAGCAGATAAACAGAAAATAAACAGGGGTTGCAGAAATGAACAAGCTTGAGTTAGTTTTAAAATGAAAACAGACAATATAGAGATATCACAGTAGCACAGTAGCCGGCAGTATCAACAGCTGACAGATAAGGCTTGTCATCAATTTTGGCGCAATTCACTCTAACCTAATTATTGAAAATAAGGTAGTAAACATTGGTAGGCAGTTGACGAATGACTCTGACAATAAATTGGTAAATTATACGAAATAATACTGTAAGAATTTAATAAAACTATAATTAAATGAGTTTTACATAATTTGACGTGAGTACATTTGATTTATGCCTCAATTATACATTAATTTTAGAAAATATGCTGGCATAGGCTTTGTATCCTG